>NC_080423.1:96656531-96715796 GCF_029873635.1 Malania oleifera | reverse complement strand
TTATAATTAAAATAATTATTATTCGTTAAGCTCGAATCGTTAACCATGAACCAAAATTGGTAAAATCAATAACCTCGGCCTCGAACCGTGACCCTATTTCGTGATTGACGTGAACCGAATTGACTGAAATTGGTCTCTTTATCGTTGAATTTCGGGTTTTCTCGAAATTATGCATGCTCACTCCTAATTGGGTACATAGTTTAATTTTAGTTTTAAATGATAGACTAGTAGTGACAGTTAGGAGAAACCGTCACTAATAACACTACTAGTGACGTTTTAAGAGTTTTAGAGTGACGGTTTTAAAATCATCACTATTCCGACAAAATCCCCCAAATCCTCACTAGATTGAGGAGAAAAATCTCATCTTAAATTGGTAAAAATGTCATTTTATTGGGACACAAGGTATTGTTGTTGAGCCACATTGTTCTGCTAAGGGTATGAGGTATACACGTCATGTGAAATTATTTCAAATTTGCCTACCACAACTTGCATCAAGGACGTGCGGTCCCTTCCTTGGACCTCAGTTTTTTATAGAAGGTTTATAAAGAATTCGTGTCATTGCACACCTTTGTGCAACCTTTTTGCTAAGGATGTATCCCATTTGAGTGGACACATTGCATGTGAACGGCTTTTTCAAAACTAAAAAAATGTTAAATTTTCTTCGCCTAATGCAAACCACCAGATTGGAAAGATGCCTTTTTGACTTAGATGTGATGCAATTGGATTATGCCCATGTGTAGCGTGCTAGTGTAGAGGGAGTATCTTTTGCGTGGTGTACTACGTTAGTAGAACTCTTAAATGATGCACAAATGAGTTACACTATCACATAAAAGAGTTCTAGCTATCTAGCAATAGTTTTTTGCCCTGGACAAGTTTCGGTCATATCTCATTTGTTCACCTATTGGTTGGTTTTACAATAGATCATGCTGCGCTCAAGTCTGCTCCCTTAGCAGGATGCTAAGCCAAAGCTCATCCGTGGAATCTACTACTCTTACTCCCTTCAAGAATTTGATTTAATCTTAAAGACACGAAAGGAGTTGAAAATGTTGTGGGCTGATCATTTGTCCCGACTGGTATTTGATACGCCTCTACAACACAATTCCTATCAAGATAGTTTCTTCTCTCTCGGTGAACATTGTTCCTTGTGGTGACTTACCTTGGTACTCGACATGTTAACTATCTCGTGTTGTTTCGGCAACTCTTTGTCATTGGAATCCCAAGATAGACAAAATTTCCTAGCTGAGGTCAAAAACGTTCTTTTATGAGACCCATACTTGTTTAAATCTTGTCCAGACCAGTATTTGAGAAGATGTAATGCCAATTAAGAGACTCAAGGTGGCATCATCATTCTATCATTGGAACCTATGGTGGCATTTCTTTTCAAGAAAAACCACTGCACAAATTTACAAAGTGGTTTTTGCTGCCCACTCTTTTTAAAGAAAAAGACGGTTCTGAATTTTGCAAACGGTGTGACAATGCCACATATAGAGGGATCACACATAGAAATTGATCCCTTTAAAACCCTTTTTTGATTATTGAAAATTTGATTGTTTGGGCATCGATTTTATGAGTCCTTTCCCCTCCTCCTTTGGCTATCTGTACATTCTTTTAGCAGCGGTGGATTATGTATCCAAATGGTAGAGACTATTCTAACGAGAACTAACAATCACAAAGGTATGATTAAGTTTTTTTTTTTTAAAATAAAAATGTTTTATCTTGTTTTTGGATGCCTGAAGCACTCATTAGTGATGACGGCTTTACATTTCCTTTCTGTAATAGATCTTTTGAAACTTTATATAAGGAAAAAATATTGTATCGCATAAATTTCTACGTAAATTTCAACCCAAACTAATGGCCTAATCACCTGGCAAACTAGTGGGCAGTGGAATTGGCTAATAGGCAGATTAAATTATTCTTGAAAAAAGGTAAACCCGAACCGTAAAGACTTGGTCCTTGAGATTATTTATGCCTGCGCTTTGGGCATACTACACTTTTTTCAAAACTATTTTGGGTATGTCTCCTTATAGGCTAGTTTTATTGGTAAGACTTGCCATTTACTTTGTGGAAATGGAACATAAAGCCTGCTGGTGGGCCATTAAACTTTGAATTCCAATCTTGGAATGGTTGGCTGTTGACCCCATCGTCGTTTTGCAACTAAATGAACTTGAAGAAAGTAAGAGATGCTTATGATAACTCGTTTATAATTTATATAGAGAAGGGTAAGGTGTTATCATGATGAAACATATTTGGTGAGAGACAATTTGACACCTAACCAAAAAGTCTTATGTGTACGATTCTAGGCTTCACTTGTGTTGTAAGTATCTAATAGTCCCGTTGGATAGGTCCCCTTACATAGTAAGGACGGTTTACCCCTCATGGCACTGTGGATATTGAAAATCCCAAAGATGGTAATTGTTTTCAAGGAAATGGCAACGTCTAAAACCATTTTTAAAAGATTTTCCGTTGTCCTTCCCTCGTGTTAGCATTGGAGAGGAATTGGTGGATCCAGTTTTACTACCAGAACCTCTCCTCACTTAGACCACATTTAGTCTCGTGGTCTTGTATATATTTTCATTTTCTTTATTTTATTTTTATGGTTCTTGTATTTTTATTTTTATTTTTTTTTCTTTTTCTTTAATTGTTCTTGTTCTCCTCCTCGTTTCTCCAATCGTATTCTTTCTACCCCTTTCACAGGTTTTGCATCATTCCATCACTTTGGACAACTAAGGAATACAACATTTTTAAGGATAATGTACAATTTCAAGTTGGGGGAGAGGTTTACACAGACCCTTGGTACTTGGTCTATTTGTGTCCAAAAAAAAAAAAAGAGCAAAAAAACAAGAAGACCCTTAGACCGATCTCTGTCATGTCATGCCTCCCCCCCTCAAGTTGAAAAGCATGAGGTCTTGCCCTTTCTTTACTTGCACCATGGCTTTGAGTCAGTTTATGTTCCTACTGGAAATGCTCCCAACTTTCGTCCCAGCCCTACTACCCGAACCCTAGCCCAAGATCGTTGGAGTAATTTTTCACCAGTTTCCTTAGTTCTTGACCTCTCGCTTAAGCTCTTTATTTCTGCATTGCCGCAGTCTTTTATTTTTTGTTGGTCTTCTCAGGATTTCTGCTGCAGAAAGGAAATCTCATTTTGGAGGCGGTTCACAGTAGTGTTTCGACTCTATAGACGTTGGGTCAGTGAGATATCGAAGTGACCACTTGAGCACTCAAAGAAATCGCATGGGAAGCTGCACTTGTATCGGATATTGTGGCCATTACCATTTCAGTCCTCAATCACATCACCTTGGAGTTGAGGGGAAAAATAAGATAGACCAGGGATATATCTAGTAGCTCATTAGGACTGGTTGTCACATCTGGTGCCTACATTCAGATCCAGAATTGGGTTGGAAGATGATCCTGCCATAGGGATGATTGAGAGTCTTTAAGAGAAGTTAGGAAATTTTGGAGTGCAAGATCAAACTGATGTCTTGAGTTCCTAACCCTTGTGCATTCACTTCCATTTATAGGCACAATTACATCTCATATTCCCGACCTTTTTGAAAGGGTGGATAATCTGTCTCCTTATCCCATTGTCTGTGTTGGTTGCAGGTAGATCATTCAAATCTGGAAGGACAGAGAAAAACCTCATCAAATAAAGGCTTTCTTTTCCTAGTTTCTCAAATTTGTTGTCAGGGATAAGATTGCCGGCGTGCGCAGCCCAGACATTTACTTTGATTTTGGTGTTTTGTCTGTTTTCTAACCCATTAATTGTAGATATGTCGTAGATTCATTCTCAAGGTGATACCTTCTCCTCACTCTCCCAAATCTTTTCTTCGTATTTCATCTATATACATTGAGGGCACGCATAATTTAAGTTCGGCGGTGTGGAGATATCAATCATTCAATTTTTTTTTCTATTTTTGAAAAAAAAGTGAGAAAGAGAGAAGACCTTTTGATGAGTGAATTTAAACTCTGTTTGATTTCTAGTATGCTCTTATGTGATTCATAGACTTAGTGTAATACTTTGTTTGAGACATGCTTAAATCATCAATTGGCATCTCACTCATGCATATCTACAAGCCATTTGAAACATATTTGAGTTAATAATGCTTGTGAATGAAATCCTTACAAATCGAGTGGAGACTTAAACCTTCTTGATATATTGGTGCCTATCTTTCAATTGGGGGTTAACTTTCATTCAATTTTGCAATACCAATAAGTTTCCAATGTTAGTGACATATATATAAGCCTTATTATTATTCAATACTGAATCATGGCAATTTATAGAACATGATCCTAGGCCTTCTTGAAAATTGGAGCCTTAATTCTTCTAACTTTCAAGATCATTGGTACCATTTTTTTGAGCCATTAGTGTTTTTCCATTCTGGCCAGCTTAGGGAAATCTTTTATGGGTAAATATTGTTCAAGGGTTGGCAATGTTGGATGGATATCATTGGTAGTGGCTTGTAAACGTTGAAGGAACATAGGACTGGGTAAGAGTTCGTTCAAAAAAAAAAAAAGAAGAAGAAGAAAAACAAAAAAAAAGAAAAGAAAACTCAAGGCATACCCTTTATAATTAGCACGTTGGTGCCGTATTTAATGCCCCATTTGTAGCCCTCTCGCGCAATAGCTTCTTGAAGATTGTGGTTTACAACCTTGTATGGTGTTGTTCTCTTCAATCCCATTTATGTTTGGGTGTTTAACTATGTGTTTGGATAGGTTAGAATTTGTGATCGTCATAGGTATGTCCTAAGCCACATTAAAAGGCATCACAATTTTGATTTCCTTTCCTTCTTACCCGAATTACATTACAACCAATGAAAATCCTTTTTGATTCTAAGAATTGCCGTGTGTTTCAATGTTGAATAATTTTAATGAATCATGTGCCGCTAACATGCCACTTATCAATATTGTAATTCATTACTAATTTTTTGAGACTTGTTTCCATCTGTGCCATTTTTCTATTCATGTGAATTATACTTGAAATTGGCTAGTCAAATACTCTTGTTCACACGAGTTCTTGGGTGGATGTTTACCCTATTTTCAATGAGAGGTTTTATTTTGAGAGAATCCATGGAAGGTCTTGAAGTCAACACTCAAAAATGGAATGATCTAAATTCATATGCATTTGGATAACTTGAATTATTTGAATGGCTAAATTCCCTTACACATCGAGAGTTGGATTGATACATTTGAGTTTTTCTCTAAAACTTTGTATTATTTATAAGTAAATTAATTAATTGAGCATTCTATTTATTGGGCTAGTTTAAAATTCATAACTTGGATAAGGGAGTGCTTGTTTTAAGTTTTATTTTTTGTTTTGAGGTAGTAGTAGTTTATTTTATTTTATTTTTTGTTGTTCTTTCTTTTTATTTTTACTGTAGTCATTTCTATTTTCTTTTGACAGCATGGAAGATGTTTGTGGGTATCATCTCTACAAGCCCGCACGAGACTTAACTCGTCCACTAGGGGGACCCTAGGGGTTTAAAGGCTTGTTGCATGCGCTAAATGCAATCGTTTTTCCCTACGAAAGTGGCTTTATTTTCTAATTTTGTACTTATTTGAAGTTTTCTTTAAAATTATTTTGATTGCTAGGGACTAGCAATGTGCAAGTTCGGGGGTGTGATTAGTACATAATATTGCATATTTATGAACATTTATACGCCATCTTAGTGCACATAAATAAGTTAAATCATCTACGTAACATGCATATAAAACTTATTGTGTGATTTTTGTCATTTGTAAGTAAATTTCATTAAATAATGATTAGCCCTTGTGTGGAGTATGGAATGGCCTAAAAAGACTTTAAAGATTCAAAGTACTAATTTGTGAAGTAAGGAACGATGTTTGGAAGAATTGAATAACATCCAAGAGTGCTTTAATTTGGGTCAATTGAAGTAATGTAGCAGTTTTCTGCAATTTGGTAAATCAGTCATAACGTTTGACTTGGTTATCCAATTTATGCAAACTTGGTTTCATTGCAAAAAAGACTTCAAGCCCTACAAATTTACATTTCACGAGGAAGTCCAAATTACAATGTTTAGCTGTCCAAACTTGAGCTGGAAGAAAGGTGACGAGATTAAACAATAAATTTCAACAACATAAGGAGTGCAAACTACCATTTTGGTAGGTGGAGGTGTTTGTGGTAGGTATAGGAGTGTAACTAATAAATTGTGTTAGGTTTTGGAGTGGAGGGAGTAGTTTTTCAACCTATAAATAAGAGGTTTGTGTTAGCCTTAAAAAGGAGGAGCTACCTCATTTTCTTGTATTCTCTCTCTCATTTCCTTGTAAACCTTCAGAAGTATTTATTTTAAGTATTTCTTCTTTTCGTTCTAATGGCCAAACTAAATTCAAGTAGGCTAAGGGTGGAGTCCTACATCCCTTTATGGTAATTCTCACCTCAGTCTTCAAGTATTTTATGTTTAAAATTGATTAATGTTCAATGATCTTTTTCTAAAAACTTTTAGTTTTGTAAAACTTCTTGATTGATTGTAGGACAAGTTAAATCTTGCTACAACCAATGCTTTTGTTCTTATATTCGAAAAGTTTGCTAAAATATTTTCATTTGACATTAATCAACAATTTTTGTTAGATCTATGCATTTCAATTGATATATTTTTCGATCAAGTTCAATAGGTATATTGATGTTGGTTGAGTTATAAAGATGTGAGATTTGATTACCATTGATGAGATTAGGATGAAATCTAAAGCCTAGCGCTTTAATTAAATTGTTATAATCAAGTGATAGTTGTATTCATTAAAATCAATCCCCACACATCTCACTCTGAGTTAATCTGTGACGTACGGACTCTTAAACTTCCCAATTGAATCCTTGTGGAAATGACCTCGGGACTCCAAGATTACTTTGCTTGACAATGGAATTTTCCTACGCTTGGGAATTGGACAATGATGAACAAAATAAAATGACAAGCATTTTTTGCGCCGTTGCTGGGGATTCTGTGTAAGTTTGGAGAAAAAAAAGTGCATAATACTATATATCTATATATATATGTACATACAATGGCTGGTTTTTCTTTCGCCTACTTGTACTAACTATTATATATTTATTTACTTTTTTTTGCACATTTATTTGTATTTACATTTCCTTGTTTTCCATGGACGGTTGTACCACCTAAACGTTTTATATTAACTTGTAGTAACATTTTGTTTCTTTTGCAGGAACTAATTATTATTATTTTTTCTTCATTTTCTTGAATTTTGTTATCATAGTGTATGTCGAGTTGGGTTCATGACGGAACTAATAGGCTAGTTAAGGAGTGGCCTTCTAGATTAGTTCAACGTCACTTAGAATTCTCAGAAGAGCCCATCGAATCATCTCCATCCATAAATTTCCAAAGAGGACCCTCATCCTCTAGAAGACCAATGGCGTTGGAACCCGAAAATAACCAAGAACTGCCACATGAGAGGGATGGAAATGGAGGCCCAATTCATTCTCTTAGGAATGCTCCACCCTAATATGGAGAAGCCAACCCTTTATTCGCTCAAGCTAATCAAGGGGGTTACAACAACCAACCCTTTCACCAAGGTCAAGTGGGGCAACTGCCTTTCTTTGGAAATCAACGCAATATGCAAGACCAAGAAGGAATGGGGGCACAACAATTTCAAAATTTTCAAAACTTTTAATATGCCCCAAATTAACAAAATGTCCCTAATGTTCCCGCCATTCAACATGCAAGAACATTAGGAGATTATTTCAATCCTCCAAGGTCTATTAAGCCCTCTTGTATTCGTTTACCAATGCAAGCTCGCCACATTGTGTTGAAACCTGAAATGATTAAGATGGTGCCCACATTATATGGGATGGATTCAGAGTCCCCTTATTTACATCTGAAGGAATTTGAAGAGGTTTGTTCAACTCTTACTAACCCCGTTGTCCCTGAAGATATGGTTAAACTTAAGCTTATCCCTTTTTCTTTAAAGGATAAAGCTAAGTCATGGTTATATTCCCTTAAACCTCATTCTATTACATTTTGGGAAGAGATGCAAAGAAACTTCTTGAAGAAGTTCTTTCCTACACAAAAAACCATTGATTTGACCTAACAAATTCAAAATTTTTCTGAAAAACCTAATGAAGAATTTCATCAAGTGTGGGAATGCTTCAAGGAGCTTTTACAAACCATTCCACATCATGGTCTAGATACTTGGCAAATTGTGAACTTTTTCATGCAAGGGCTTTGACCTAAGAATCACCAGTATATAGACTTGATGTGCAATGGCGAGTTTTTAAACAAATCACCCAAGGATGCATTAGATTACTTTGATGTTTTTGCGGAACGAGCCCAAACTTGGGGCACTTCTCAATCCGTTGGAACATTGAGGCACCTTGGTATTCAGGGTGGCGGAGGGATGTACCAATCAAAGAAAAGGACGATATGTTAGTTAAGATTGCAAACCACACAACGCAAATGGAGGTTTTGCAAATGAAAAAGGTTACCACTGGACCTAGATTGGAAAAGGTTTGTGCAATTTGTGAGACCCAAGAACACTCCACTAGTGAGTGTCCGACAATTCCCTCCCTAAAAGAAGTGATTAGTGGTCAGGCAAGTGTGAATTCTTTGAATCAATTCAAAAGGCTCTTCAACAATCCATACTTTGAAACTTACAACAAAGGGGGGTCAAATCACCCTAACTTTAGTTGGAGGAATCAAGAGGTGGCTAATCCTTCATTTCCTACTCAAAGTTTCAATCACCATGCCCCACAAAATTTTCAAGGGCAAGGAACCCAATTTCATCAAAGCCAAGGTTCTCGGGGGTATGCTCAAAATCATCCTCAAGCATATGCCCCTCCACGGCAACAACATGTTCCACCATACCAACCCCCTCATAAAAGAAGTCTAGAGGATCAAATGCAACAGTTCATAGCCCAAACGAGTCAATCAATTTCTCAAATCACTTAATCTATTGGGGACATGAAAGCTTAAATTACTAAGTTGAACATCGTTGTTGGGGTACTTCAATAAGAAAAAGGTAAATTTCCATCTCAACCCCAAGCTAATCCAGTGGGTCAACATAGTATTGCGAGTACTAGTGACTCTGAGGTGACTATGGAGCATGCTCAATCCATTACCCTTAGAAGTGGTAAGAAAGTTGAAAGAAAAATTCCGCAAAAAGAGATTTCAAAAAGAAATGATGAAGGCTTTTCAAGCAATGTTTTCAAAGAGCCTATTCATGAATCTAAGAGTAATGAGGTGACGCAAGAGCCCTAAGAGATTGAGGGTGAGAATGTTGTTGCAAAAGATCCAATAGTCATCCTGTACCCACAAAGACTCAAGGCTCTTCAAAAGGGAAGATGTAATGCTAAAATGCTTGAATTGTTCCAACAAGTGAAGGTAAACATACCTTTACTTGATACCATAAAGCAAGTGCCTGCATATGCTAAATTTTTAAAGGATCTATGCACTGTGAAGTGTAAGCATAATGTGCATAGCAAAGTCCTTTTGGCTGAACAAGTGAGCTCAATTCTGAATGCAACTACACCTCCCAAATACAATGACCCTGGGAACCTGATCATTTCCATAGTGACAGGGGAATTCAAATTCGAGCGTGCCTTGCTTAATTTGGGGGCGAGTGTTAATCTTCTCCCCTACTCTGTGTATGAACAACTTGGGTTGGGAGAGTTGAAGCCAGCAAAGATGGCTTTAGAACTGGCAGATATAATAATTAGAATTCCTAAAGGAGTCGTGGAGGATGTTTTAGTTCAAGTGGATTAATTCTTTTACCCTGTTGATTTTGTGGTACTGGATACTCAACAAGTGGTGACCAAAAATTCCCATATCCCAATTATCCTTGGTAGACCATTCCTTACTACGAGAAATTCTAACATCCAATGCAGGAATGGTTTGATGAAAATCTCATTTGGGAACATGACTGCTGAACATAACATTTTTAATGTCATGAAGCAAGTTAGGGATGATGGTGATGTGTTTGAAGCTAATAGCATTGATGTTATTCTGCGGGAACACTTGGATGCTTTCTCTTGTGAAGACCCTCTTGAAGCATGCTTGGTAAATGTTGTAGAGGACGACTGTGTTGAGAACCCCGAAGCGGAGCACTTCCGATCTCTTCTCGATATAGTTGAGGTCTTTGAAGTTCACGGTTAGACTCCAAAATTTGAGGAGTTACTATACATTCATGCTTCATCGTACATGTGAGACAAATCAATTAATGAAGTTCAATTGATTATTAGTCATACTATGTAGACTAATAATCAATTGACTATGTTTATGATTTGTTTTATTTATGATTAGTGATTGTTGGCTTTATGGGAAGTCAGCAGTCAACTTGTTGCAATGGATTATTGCAGTGGGCCCTAGCTCGATAGTGCTTGGCATGCCAGCCCGTCAGCACCCTTGCTTGGAGTTGGTGCAGCCCCTCATGTCCATCTGATGCTTAGTGTGGGGCTCTGCACTGCTGTTTAAAGGAAAATGTTGCACCCCTTCTACCACCAATTGGTTTTAGAAGAACCGGTAGTGCTTGATCTTGACAAGTGGTATCAGAGTGAGGTCATAGGTTCAAGCGCTCCCAGGGTAGCAGCTGGGGGGTTGATTGTTGGCTTTATGGGAAGTCAGCAGTCAACCTTGTTGTGAGGGATCATAGCAGTGGGCTCTAGCTCGACAGTGCTTGGCGTGCCAGCCCATCGGCACCCTTGCTTGGAATTGATGCTATCATGCCCCGAACCTAGTAATGGGACTCAGGGGTGAATAAGTAAACTAACCTGTCCTTGTATCATACAAAACATCAATGATACGCTATAATGAATGAGGGTCCGACCCCGTGGGGTTCCCGTACACCCTATACATATTCACATATATAATAAATAGGTAGCAGAAACTGTTCTTTCTATATATACATTATACCTTACCAGAGTCTTGACAAAAGGAGTCTAGGTTCCATAATACAAAACATAAACCCCGCTGCCAACCAAAACCCCAAAATGACAACCTAATAAAGTCCTAGTACTTACGTTCTTTGTCATGATGCATTTAATGATTTCATGTAGAATACAAGAATATATTATGCATTGAATCATCTGTTGAAAATTATGATTATACTTTTGACTTTGCTTGCAATGATTCATGTGAAAATTATTGTGTTAATTCTTTTGTTGAATCACGTGCCGAATTGAACATTAAAAACATGCTGTCATATGAAAAACTAGAAAAGACTTTATTGAAAATGCATAAGTTTCTAGTTAGAGCATCTAAGCATAAACTATTTTTGAAGAATGAGAACAAAAGAATAGAAAAACAATTAAAGAGGTTAGAAAATTATCATGATATTCTTAAAAAGCAAAAGATAGTGAAGATATTGAAAATCTTGCTTGGAGAGAAAAACAGGAAGATCATTCTAAAGTGTCGCTTAAGGCTAAAAGTGAGAAGATCAATCATAACAAACCCTTGGAAATTAAAAGAAATAAATCTTTGAAAAATGGTTCATATTTTAAAACTCGTTGTCACATGAATGCCTCATTGAGCAAAAATAGAATAAATAAGCACAACGCTTCACGAAAATAAAAAATTTGCTTATGCTGAAAAATAAAATGGCATATTCAATCTAATTGTTTACTCAGAAGTGCCAGAGGCTTTGAAAATGAAATGAAGTGGATAATCAGCAAAGTAAACCTTGTAGGACCTAAGGAAAAATGGATTTAAATTGAAATTATTTTTTAGTTAATCTTTCCTTAATGTTTAGGTTTAAGGGTTGTGATGACTATAGGATCGGGAAGTGGTGCGTGCTTAAAATTCCAAATCTTAGTATATGCATTCATTATACACTATATTGAATACTAAGATCATTAGAAATTCAAGTGAATATGCAAATTCAAGCAAGATATCGAATATGAACTTAATACATTTATATTACAATAATTGGATAAAATATGAAAACATCGGCTATAGCATATTTGAGTGAAATCCACTTTCAAATGGACAAGGCTTTCTTGCTTGGTAAATAATTCCAAATGCTTAATCAATACTTGAATGTACAATTCTTAAATTAAGCATATATTGTCCATTGCACAAGCTTGTGATTTAGGGAATCCATCTCACACTATATAGCATAATCCTAAACCTATCCTTGAACTTAAAAGTCTTGAACAAGTTGGTGTCATCACTCTTGGTATAAGCACTGTTTATCAAAATTTCATATCTATTGTGTGCTTATTAAAAATCATCATTCTCAATCAAATTAGAGGTAGCCTGGGAGGGATTCAAATTGTTCATCGAATTGTAATAATAAAATCCCTTTGAGCTTTAAATGTAAAAATTTTTTAATTTTGATTTATATAGAAGCTTTCTCCTTCATAGGAAATCTTTACCATACCACGATCACATTAGGTAAAGATCCATCCTCTCATTGGTTCGTATCCTTGCTCCAAAAATAGTGATCTTACTTAAAACGATACTTTCCAATCACCAAAGAGTTACAGTCAAAATTCATATACTCTTTAGTGCTCTTTGCCAAAACAGTTAGGACAATGTCTTTAGACTTCTTATCCTGGAAAAATGTCCTGCCTATCCTAAATACTCTTCTGTACCCATTAGTGATTTAATTTTCAAAGAGTATTTACTCAAACTCCTTTCACAAGCTCTCAAAATTTAAGTCAAAATCTTTAGAGCTTCATCTTCGTGAATTAAGTTAAATGGCTAACATGATTGGTTTAGGTTTCAACATATATGAAAATGTAAAGTTTTAAGAAACCTATGCACGATTCTTAAAGTTTAATGCCATTTGAACTTGTGCCTCTCACATTTTGAAGATCATAAGAAAAGAGGTAGTTATAGGCTTTATTCATTGAAGGAAAATTGATTGTGACTCTTTGGTCCTTTAAAGCCTATGCATCTACTGCCAAGATATAATAACTAAAAATCTTAAAACACTTGGCTAAAAAATTTGAAAAATAGAAAAGGCATGATTTGGTTGTGTGCATAACTCAGGGGGAGTGTTTATTCTTCATATCTATATCGATTAAAATGTTATCATATCCTTGTATCGATTATGCCTTATGCTTATATATGTGTACAACATTGCCGCACTATCCATGATTCATAAATGATTAAAATTTCTTTGATGGATAGTTTCTAGCATGAACTTCTATTGGGCTATATTGAATATCTTGAGTTGTTTATACTACTGGATTGCATGCTTGTATTGAAAGCCTCCTGTATGGCGGATGCAGTTGATGTGTATTACATGCTGGTAGTGGATATAGGTTCTCGTGTTCCTTGAACTAAATTATAAATTGCTTGATTGAACCTATCAGGTACAAGTTTTATGGGAAAATGTCCAATTTATAGATGACATGCTGCCGATTTTTTGAAATTTTTTTTTCCAAAATAGAACCCTGTACATAGGTGATTATGATAAAATTAATGTTAAAATATTTTTGAAAGGATGAGTGAAAACTGATAATATTAAACTTCATCCTAGCATAATCATCAAACGTTTGGGAAGGCTCAGATCCATCGCGTATAAATGACCCATATGCATCACTTTTGTCTACTGAAATATTGAGGCTCTTATGATATCCTTGAACATTATATACTGCACTTGAAGTTCTATGATTTGATATGGAATGTTCTTGCGTCATGAACTACATGACATGCCTTAATATATATTCTCTGATGCATCTATGGTCTATAGGGATAATTATATTGATAAGGATAAATATAGTTGATTAATAATCAGTATGGTTGGTTTAAAAGTTTCAAAATGATGGCTTATACTACTAGGCATAATAAAATAATTTTCTATCTAGTATAAGCAGCTTATTGTATCTAAGCATGAATTCAAATCGATAGGGGGAGCATCTAAAGTTAAATCCCATTCTGTTATGTTCTCCAATATGTTTTGCTTAGATCTTTTTTTTTTTTTTTTAAAAATCATGTGTGGCATGTGATTGAATGAAATGTTTTATTGAAAATCATAATCTGAAATATGTCAATTTGCCACAGCCATTTGATTTGCCATATGATCTTACATGTGATTGTTAAATTTTTTTTAGGATCATTATGGTTGTGGTTTTCTGGTTATATTGTAGTATTTGCTTCATTGACAAACCAAAAAATTTATGTTTGCTTGTTTTAAATTAAAGTTTTCTTTTCAACAAGCACCCCCAGTACCTTTTGCAAATATCAAAGGGGGATATATGTTTATATTTATATACATATGTATTTATTTTAATACTTTATGGCAAGAACTAATTTCAAAATTAAAACTTTTCCTCTTGCCTCATTATTATTATATACATATAAGTTTTAAAAAAAAAATTGCATAACTAGTTTGATAACTTCACATAAAAATGCATGTGAACTAGTTAGATCGTTTTTATGCTCAAACCTACTATTTAGTATCATATGCTGTGTGTTTTTAACTCAAATCTTTCACGGGTCTTATGATATGTTTTAATTGCAATGGTTTGTGCATATTTACGGTCTAGCCGTGTTTTCATGTCATTTCACTCATTTAAATGACCAGTTATATTGTTTGTGTGCTTAAATGCTTTATACTTTATGAGTTATATCTCTTGTATATTGGTAGTTATAGTTATGTTTTCTGTTTTGATTATACTGGTCTGTTTGAGTTGTTTATCAAGGATAAATTGTACATTTGAACTCAATCAGGTCATTTTTGTACAGATATTCTTTTGGAAAATGCTCTACTTTCAAACGGCATGCTGCCGAATTTTCTTAAAATTTTCCCAAACCATATCTTGTATATGAAAGACATTTTCCTCTTATTTGCCTATATACACTTAAATTTTTATCTAGGCTCTTTTTGCTATTGCCAAAAGGGGGGAAGTAGGCTAGTACTTGTCATCATAAAAAAAGGGGAGGTTGTTGACATTTTTGGTCATATCTCGGTTTTAATAATAACAAATACTCTTTGTATTATACGACCTTCAAGTTTGTGTGCAGGATCATACTAACTAGATCATATTAATGGTATGCTAGCATATGAGAAGACTTGAAGACTAAAGACCTCGAAGACTCATTTTAATTTATATTTTGTATAATTTGGGTATGTAATTTTAATTAAGAAAAAGTCTGTAATAATCTGCATATCATGCATGTAGGATCTATAAGCTCAAGACCTTAGAGAGACCTTAGGGATCGGTCGACCGATGCCAGGTTTTTTGGCATACTTAAAAAGGTCTTAGAAAGATCTTAGGTCCCAGCACTTGCATTTAAGAAAGTCCCTAATATCACTTATAATATCAGGGGAATTGATTGAAGCAAAAATTGGACTTAATTGAAAATATGTGAGAGGTTGGGTGACTAAACCCCAAGTGTTCAAAACACCTCGGGTGCCCAAATCGCAGGGAAATCAGCGAGTTGACCCGGTTTCAGGCGACTGAACCAGAAATGAGCGCATCGCCCTCGGGCGACCGAAACCTTGGAGAGGGACTTCTCACCAACTCAGGCTGCCGAACTTCATAGTTCAAATCATGCTTCAGGAAACTGAACTTGTTAGTTTGGTTAACCGAACTTTGCACTGGGCACCTGAACTGCGCGCCAATGTTTCTGACTTTGATTTAGCCAACCGAATCCAAACTCGAGTACCCAAACTGTTTAAAATAGTTTTTTTACCTAAGTCTATTCAAGCACCTGAACCTCAGACCGGGCACCCGAATCTCTCGGGTTAAATTAATTTTTACTGGGGTTAAAACTAAGTAAATAGGGTTAATTTTATTAATGATTTTTAAATTAATTTAATAATACCCTTGGTGTCCCCAATGGTCATAATTTTTCCTATGCCTATATATATCTCTTTATTTGCAAAATTAAGGCAAGATTAGCAAATAGGATTAAGTCAAAATTCTCTGAAAAATTCCAAATCCTGTTTTCTCCTACTAAGTCCATAACACTCAAATACCTTCACTCCTTTGAGAATTCTTACTTTGTGAGTGTTTTATTAACCATTTTTAATTACTAAGAAACCTTCACTTGCTTTGCTTGTGATTTTATTGGAGGGTTGAGCAAAGGATATTTCCCCTTGATTTTATTAATATATCTTTGGTTGGGAAAAATCCTAAAGCTAAGTGAGTCTTTGCATTTAGGTTGCAAGATTCATTAAGCTTATATTTTGTGTGCAAAAATATTTTACAAAGCTAGATTTTAGAAAACTCTTGTGTTAAATACATTTGAGAAAATATTTTTGAGTTCGTTTGAATATTATTGCTAGCATCTTTGAAACGCTAATTTGATATTGAGATTTGATTTACTTTACTTTTGAAGATTAGCTTGTTAAAACACTCTGCGCATTTGAGATTATAAATCTTATTGAGTGTTGATTGCACACGTAGAGCACTGAGCTTATAGTTCATACATATTTGAGGTGCATTGATTATACTGTGCTGTATCGTAGTACATAGTCTGCTTAGTTAAGAAACACATTTCTGTGTACACAAAATTGTATTACATTTGTTGTATTCCATGTGTGGGCCCGAAGAGGGAGATTAGCCCTATTGAATAGTTTCGGATTGGCTTAGACCCGGTTAGGAAAGTTAGGTGCACCATCCTGGTAAGGTGTAGGTTGAGGTCAACCCTGTGAATTGACTTGGTCGTAACCGGTGCCGCTCCACCTGTTAAGTGAGCACTAGTGGAATCCTCGGGCTTACAAGCTAGAGGTGGGGATGTATGCAGTATTGGCTGAACTTCGATAACATATCGTGTGTCTGCTTATATTTTCACAATTTATATTCTTGCACGTGTATGTTATAGTGTGAATGATGCACATGATTTAAATTTCCGCATATTATAGTTATTTGTGCATTTGGGATTGCATAGAAAGACCCTAGGTTGTGATATACTGCTGCTAGATTGGTTAACGTAGGGATAAATTTTTTAAAAGTTCAATTCACCCCCCTCTTGGGAATACACCAAAGCTAACAAAAAGGAAAGAAGTTTGCCACTTAAGAAGATTCATGCTCAAATGATCAGGTAGTGGAAAATTATGGCCTAGTTGCATCAGTCCATGAAGAGGTACACTCTACTCCTTCTACTTCTCATAATGATTCTCAAAATGATTCATGCAATGATTGTGATAAATCTTGTGATATATATTGTAATAATTTCGATAGTGAATCCTATGATAAATTTGATAATGATAACGTGCCAACTAATGAGGAACTACAAAATGGATTTGTTATGGCTTATAAAAGTTTAGCAATGATGTCTAAAAAGAAAATAATGTTGAAAAATGAAAATAAAGACTTAGCAAAACAGTTAGAAGTTTTTGAGAGTCTCATACTTATTGGGAAAAAGAAAAGGTTGAAAAAGAATTAGAAATTAAGAGATTAGTAAACAAAAATGAGGCATCACTGAAAGATTTAGAATCAAATATTAGTGTTGAAAAAGAAAAGGATTTGAAAATCATGAAATTAGAAAACAAGAATGATATGATGGAAAAAGAGCTGAAAGAGTTAAAATCCAAGATTTCGAGTGATAATGCAAAAGTTTTTCAAATTTTTGAACTTGAATGTAAAGCAAACAAAATGACCGATGAATTTGTAAAATTACAAGCTGTTTGCAAAGGCTTAAAGAACTCAAAAGATTCAAAGACTCAAAGCCTAGAAAGAAAAATTAAGGACCAAGCTAAGATCATCCATACACTTACCAAGGGCAAAGAAAACTTAGATAAGCTTCTACGTTCTCAAAAGATGACCTTAGACAAAGAAGGTATAAGTTACAATGGAATTGAAAATAGGAGAAGAAAGAACCTATACATGAGGTACTTTGTTAAAGTATCAAAATTCTATGCTAGTACCTCCTTTGGTCCGTATGCTCATACCACCTGCATATTATGTAAAAATAAAGGACACATTAAATTTGATTGTCCATTTCAAAGGAAAGGTGTGAAGCTTAAACAGGTTTGGCGAGTCAAAGAAAAATGGTTACCTGAAACAAACCCCAAAAACTCCTCTTTAGACTTTAGGATTGAGAATTTAGTGGAGTCAGCCACATAAACAAAAAGGGGTTGTGATGACTAATAAGCTTGGGGAATAGTATATGCTTAAAATGTAAAATCTTAGTATGTATATTTACTATACTATTATTATACTAAGAATCCTACAAGAAAGTTAAGTCAATATGATCTCGCCAAGCAATATATCCAATTTGACTACTTAATGACTATATATATAAATATATATATATATATATATATATATATATATATATCATAATGATTGGATAAGATATAAAATATTGGTTAAAGTATACTAACTTCAATTTGTTAAAAGTATAAGGTTGAAGGCTTAACTAGTTAAAATATCAGGAATCTTATATCTTTACAATGAGTAACATGAATCATAACATTGAAGAATAAATCCACTTCCAAATGAATTAAAGCATTACTGTTTAACGAATAATTCTTATTGCTTAACCCATGTTTAAATATTAAAATCCTAAGTTAAGCAGATTATGTCCATTTCATAAGACTAAGCCTTAGGAATAAATCATATATTAAACATCATCTAATCCTAAACTCATTTTTGGAGCCCCAAATGGTTAAATCAGTCATCATTCTAGCTACAAACACTGATAAACCATAAACTCTATATCTTTCAAGTACTTATTAAAAGATATCCCGTTATAATCAAATCAGTGGAATTCTCTAAGGGATCCAAATGGTCTATCAAGACATTTTTAATAAATATTCCCTTTGTACTTAGAATGTAAAATTGCCTAATTTTGATTTGTAATTAAGTCATTTCTTCCACAAGAAATCTTTACCATACCATGATCATATTCAGTAAAGATACATCTATCCTTGGCTCATTTCCTTACTTAAAATTGAGATCGTACTTGTGGGATACCATCCAATGGTGGGATAATCAGAAATGCCCAAAGAGCAGTATTCAAAAATTAATATTCTCCCATATTGTTCTTTGCCTAAGTAGTTGGATATATTCGCTTCCATGAAATATTTTGATATTGTCCGCTTATAATGAATTTTCTTCTGAACTTAATAATAATTTAATTGTTAAAAGTATTCGTCAATCTCACTACACAAGCTCTTAAACCTCAAATCAAATCTATTAGAAGTTTTTTTTTGAATATGTCGAATGGCTAAGTTATTTGTAATAGTTTTCAATCTATATGAAAATGCAAATGACTAGGAAACCTACGCGTTGAGATCCATAAGAAAAGAAGCGATATAGGCTTATAACCATGAAGAAGAATTGTTTATGACTTTTTGGTCCTCTAAGCCAAAGCAGGTATTGTCAAGTATAAATCATTGAAAGTTTTAGAACACTCGGCTAAACTGGTGAAGAATGATTAAAAAAAGAAAAGAAAAGACATAAGACGATGATAAGTGCATAATTGAGGGGGAGCATCTCTCTTTCATGATTATATAAATTAGATGTTCTCATGATCTTACTTTGTTTGTGTCCATATGCATATGCAAGTGCAGTACCACAGCTCACCATCACATTGTGTTAAACAATTGAATCTCTTTAATGGATAGTAAGTATCTAGTATCATTCACTATTATTGGTTATACAACTTAATGTGGTAAAAAAGGGATAACTATATTGATTGCTTGTAAGAAATGAATGAGTCTATATCCAGTATAGTTATTCTAAAGATTAGGAATAATTGCTTATACTAGTTGGTATGATTAGTGAAACTAATCTTTGATAAATATAAGCATTTCATTTCATCTAAGCAAATATTCGAATTCATAGGGGGAGCATCTAGAAATTATTTCTTATCTTATTATGCTCACCAATATTTTTTAAATGTGAATTGAATTTTCTGTGGCATACACTAAATTATAATGATCTTATTGAATACTCTAAATGAAAAATATATTTTTTTGCCACAAGTACTTTGAGTTAACCATATGATCTTATTTTAAAATGTATTGATATAATTAAAGTTGTATGGTTAGTCTTTCTGGTTATAATTCTTTTCGGAATGTACTTAAAGCAAAAATCTAGGGCACAGTTTGTTTTGAAGATCCAAAAGGGGAGAGATATTTTTTTTAATTGCATAGTCTACAATGTGTATGATCTTAAATAAATAAAATGAGGGAGAGCTTTTCTGAGTTAAAATAAATATAGTTGCTTAGCATTATATTAGATTATATAATTCAAGGGGAGCAATATCAATTAATATTCACAATTGATTAGAAATTTCAAATTTGGCCCATTTGTTCACATTTGATATTAAACTCATAGCATGATGATTGCATGTTAAATGTACATGTTGATCCTCACATAAACCTTTGAACTTTAATGATTGCTTTACTTATCCATGTCTATGTAAATTGACAGACTATGTATGTTCACATTGAAATTTAATTCAACAACACATTTTTGCATTAGCAAGGGGGAGAAGTAAATTGCATAATATAGGGAGACATATTTCACAGTACAATTTTGAAATATAAAGGTTGCATATTTTTTTTTTAAAGATGAGATATAATTATGTTATAACATTTTTGTTATATACGTTTTTGTTGATGTCAAAAGGGGAAGAAGAATATAAGATTATAGCAAAAATAGTTTGCAAAAGTTTTTTGAATGCAAGGGAGAAATGTACATAAGGACATGAGTTATATGTACAAAACTATTGGCTATATTACGTTGTGCTAAATTTTATATTGTGCATTATTTGAGGAGGAGCCTTGTTAGGCATAACCAATTTTTTATTTTTGTGTGTATTTTTCATCATAAAAAGTGGGGAGTTGTTGACTCTTACGAGTTCAATCCTATTTTGAGAATGACAAATCACTTGGTATTTGATTTGTGCATTGAAAATGTGAGCAGGAATATTACTTAGCATGCATGGAAGGTGATGAAGTCATGGAAGCCACAAGAATTAAAGCATATATATATAACCTGGCACAATCTATGGAACTAAAAGAGTAGAAGAATGAAGATGCAAGCGTCAAGTTCAATATCGTCATGGGAATGGATATTTAAAATTGATGTATGTGCATATTTTATATGATATAGCCAGAAGCTCAAAATATACCCTACACATGCATCTCATGAAAACCTTCTATGGTTAAACATGGACTTAGAGAACTTATTTTGAACCTTGGAAAATGTTTTCTAAGAGATTAACGAAAGAGAGCTCAAATGATTTTGAAAACTAAATTGAAAATTTTGAAGTTGGTTTGCCTAGACAACTGAGGAGAACCCTCAAAAGTCTGAAGATACAACCTTAGACGACTGAAGTTTTACATCAGACTTTTGAAGAGTTTCCTCAGAAGACTGAAGAATTAGTTTAGTTATCTGAAGATATAATTGCTGAAACATAGAACAGGTAGAATACTTTCAGACATCTGAACCCTCAGTTCAGTTGTCTGAGCTGGGACTTCAGAAGACTGAACCCACAGTTCAGTCATCTGACTCTATGTCCAAAATATATTTTTTAGTACTTTAAGGAACATCAGACGTCTGAACCTGAATGCTCAGTCATCTGAACCTGTGAGAACTATAAAAATCTAAACTTCAGTGAGAAAACACGCGAGTTATTCACTTAATCAAATTGATCCAACGGTCTAGACTTATCTTAAGGCCGAGATTATTTATATAAACAACCTCTAGACCCTAGTGCCTCACTTTTGGGCATATGATTGGGAGCCTTGAACGTAGACACAACTCTGGAAATCGTTGAACTCATTGCTAAGCTCTTGCCTGGGATTTCAAAGCGTTTACAACATATCTTAGTTTGGGCTATGTTGATTTTCAAAGGGAGTTCCAGCAAATATTGTGCAAACAACTTGGGTATTGAGGTTTGGTGATCAAACTAATTGTTTGCTTATTCTCAAAGACTTTTTCATCTCACAAACTTATTCTTGAATATTCATTTTGTGAAATTGATGTTGAGTTATTATTTATATATACTTTTATGAAAGATCACTACTTGAGAAAAGTTTTTGTTTAAAAACTAAAATCTTGAAGAAAGTTTTTAAATATATCTTCATTCAAAGATTTTCTATTTGATTAGTGTAAGAAGTATTTGATTGCAAATCCTAAAAGCTTTTAAATACATATTCTTGAGGGATATTATTTTTGAAACATAGTGTTTAAATCTTTGCAATATTCAAAGTCGTATATTTATTCAAAGATTCAAATTTACCGATTATTGATAGCAAGAATATAGATCTGCACATTATTCGAGATTATTTATAAAAGGATCTTATTTTCTAATCTTGCATAAAGTATTTTGAAATCAAACCATACGTTTCTCCAAAACATTTATTTATAAAATTATTTTTGGGAGATATTGATTTAAATGATTGATTTGTGAAGCATATCATTCATATAACGATACCATCATTACATATATACTGAGCTTCAAGTTTTATCATATAAATATGTGTTAGAATTTCGATTGTACTCACTAGCTTGTGTAGAAGCAATATTGAGTTTTTGCAGAATTCTAGTTCTATATTGTAATCACGGTTCGGGTTGTGAATTGGAGGATGAGGAAGTTGTGCCTCTTGTAAGCAGCGGAGTAGGAGGAAGCTATGTCTTTTGTAAGTAGCGGATTTGTAGGGGGAAGCTCCGTCCCAGTTAAAGGAGCGGATTAGTGCAATCCTTGGGGGTTTTGCCCAAGGTAAGGACGTAGGCTGGGTTTGGCCAAACCTCGTTAAAAATTCGGTGTCTGCACTCTATCTATCTATTTCTCTTTATATTTCCACACTTATATTCATATAATATCTGATGTGCATGTGTTAATTATTGATATATATGAATATCTAAAATACGTGAGATTAATTGGATAATACTTAATTAATTGAGATATCCACGAAGTAAATCAATTGAACTGCATAATACTGAAATCGGTATATATCCAAATTTGTGAATGTGTGGTTGGGTTTGCAATTAAGGATTGAAATACTAAAATATTTTTAAAAACACAATTCACCCCCTATTGGTATTACACTTAAATTAACACATGATAATAGTAGATGGTGTAACACCCCAACCCCGAGGGGTCTCGGATATTAACTTTTTACTACTAATTTACAGCGGAAGCAAAATAAACTCAATTTTTATTAAACCAGAGCACTAATTATCCATATTACAATCATTTATTTGAAAAAAGAAAAATTTCACAACATAAATATCTGGCATCATACTAATATTTCTAATAAATCTTTATTTTTCTATTTCCACCTGCGTGCTTGTTAAGCTTGATTTTTGACATGCTCTTCAAGTTATCTGAAATAAAAATATGATTGGAGTGAGATGACGATCAGTAAGTAAATAAGATTATTATTAGTGTGAGACAAAATGAGTTTTTTAAAAATTTCGTAAAACAATATTTAATACTATAACTTCAAAATTTCTTTTTGAATAAATATAAATTTAAAAATTTTTGCATAAAACTTTTGCCATCAATTACAACAGTAAAATTTTATAATTATATATTATAACTGTTAAATTAAACTTTTAACTTTAAAACTGTATAAACATTTAATGATAAACATACATATACTTTTCCTTATACGTTTTCCTTAGATCGTCATTTAAGCACCAAAATGATCTTTTTCACGTAAACTTACACCTTTTCTTCAAATCATTAATAACTTTGTACACGTAATTAAATATGTATAAACATATATTATAAAAACCACCTTTAGGCCTGTTTTTCGTAAGTCATGTTTACCCCCATGACTGGGTTGTGCGGTTCGAAGACTGGATTTAACTGGCTGGCCGATCAAACTAAATCAGCGTACATAAACTTTAAGTGAGATTTTCCTTATTAAGTCCTGGTCCGGAACCAAGTGTGCACTCAGGAGAAATCCACTAACATAAATAACCACTTTGTAAACAGTGTGGGTGCACTTTGATCCGTATAAATTTTAAGTTGCGGTACCGAGTATCTGTAACTTTGAACTTTCGTTGTCATAAGGGGTTTTAAAATCATCTTATTATAATTTATGCAATTTAAAATAATATTGCGAAAATCATTTTTACTCATATTTACATAAAAAATGTAACGTAGAAATAAACTCATGCCACACAATTTTTTGTGTTAAAAATATATATAATTTTATTTTTGAATAGAAAGAAATGCTGAAAATTTACCCGAGTGGATTAGAACATTTTTTAACCTAAAAATAGATGCAAGTATATTAAAGATAGAATTGGTATAATCAAATACGCCTAAAAATAAACTCGTGGAAATTTTGTGGAACTAATTAACATAATTAAAATTTACTTATAAAATAAACTCGGGTATGAATTTTAAATAAAAAAACTAACATAATCAAAATTTACTTACCTTCTTCCTTACACACTATAACTATCTCTAAGAAATGAGATCGGAAAGAGTGGGTGATTGAGAATTTATTCAAAAATTCTCTCCACCACAAATTCTTTCACTCACTAATCCTTCTCTTCCTTGAAAAATTATTGTGAAAAATGAAGGTTGAGAGCTCCCTATATATAGGAAAATTTTGGGGAAGAAATGAAATTTATAAAAGTGTGGGGAGATAGGTGAAATTATAATTTTTTTAAAATTTTAAAGAATGGGTAAGGGATGAGCAAGGTATGGTTGAGTATGGGATGGGAATGGAGGCCATGTGGGAGTGCTTGCCACCATTCCTATTAAATAAATTTTTAATTAACTACTTACCTAATTAATTAATCAATTAGTTAATTAATTATTTTATTATTTTTCTTAATCATTATTATCATTGTTATTACTTTTAAACTATTTTTAGTACTTATTTATTTTATTATTTATTTTTGAACAAGAATTAAATTTAAATTTTAAAAACTCATGTGGGCCCCACATGGTTTTGTGGGCCCCACATGGTTTTGTGGGCCCCACACAACTTCGAGACTCGAATGGATCCTACGTAACTCGAATAATCCTCTTATGATTTTATGAGCCCTACACAGCTTCGAGACTCGTGTAAACCTCCACACGGCTTCGGGACTCATGTGGGCCCTACACAGTCTTGTGGGCCCCACACAGCCTTGTGGGCCCCGCATAGGATACCTATATTATTATTATTTTATCATATATTTCTGCAAATTATGTCAGTCAAAATATTATTTTATGTACTTATTTACGTGTACAAACAGTGTCCATCCTGTTTATCCTACAAAATTCCATTTTGACCAGGCCAACCTCCAGGGAGCGACTGAGCCGCAATGGTCTCTGAGCACTCGCTAAGATAAGGTCTTTCTTAGGCATCAAATATGGAATCAAGGATCCTACAGAAAAACACTTCTGTATTGATATTAACTTAATGACCATTTTTATTATTTTATTATTATTGTACTTTAATTATATATATATATATATATATATATATATTTTTTGGGTCATCACAGATGGTTTGAGCATAATACAGTCTTACTAGTTCGTATGTATTTTCATGTATAGTTACCAAACCAGTTATGCAATTTTGTAACATATATATATATATATATATATATATATATGTATATAATAATAAATATATATCCCCCTTTTGATGTTTTCAAGAAGTACTAGGGGTGCTTGCTGAAAAAGAAACTTTAATTTAAAACAAGCAAGCAACATTTTTCCGGTTTGTCAATTAAGCACATACTTATAATATAACCAGAAAAACACAACCACAATGATCCTAAGAATGTTAGACAATTTAAAGCAATGATCACAAGACAAAAAAAAAAAAACATATGTGGCAAAACAATATATATCAATTTAAGATTTTTACAAATTTCATTTCATTTAAGCACAAGCCACACTTGATCCAGAATAGATCTATGCTAAAAGTGTTTGAGAGCATAATAAGATGAATATTTTAATTTTAGATGCTTCCCCTATTGTTTGGAATCCTAGGTTAGATACAATAAACTGCTTATGCTAGATAGATGATTATTTCATTATGCCTACAATATATGCCATTCATTTTAAATCCTTTAACCCAACCATACTGATGTTTTATCAACTATATTATGATTAGTATGGTCATCCATATAGGCCACAGATGCATCTTAGAAAATATATTATGGCATGAACTAGTACTCATACTCTAGAACAATTCATATCTATTCATAGACCTTTAAGCACTAGATATGATGATCAGGGATTTTTGAAGAGCCTCAATATTCAAAAAATGTGAATTGATGCATATGAATCCATTAACCTCTTTTCCTAGGGATGGAGTTAAGCTCATCTAACTATTCTCGATGATTATGCAATAATAAAATTTAATTATTCAATTGATTTTTATTCATCCTTTCAAAAATATTTTAACTTTCATTTTATTATAATCATCTTTAGACAAGGTTTTACTTGGAAAAATTCTAACAAAAATTTGGCAGCATGCCATCTGTAAATCGGACATTTTCCCATAAAACCTGTACCTGATAGGTTTCAAATAGGGAATTTTTAATTCAGCTCGAGGCACACGAGAACCTAAAACCACTACCAGCATGTAATGCACATCACTGCATCTGCCATCTAGTAGTATAATCAACAGTTCAAGATATTCAATATAGCTTAATGTTAGTTCGTGCTAGGAAAATCCATAAACTATCCATTAAAGAAATTTTAACCATTTATTGAATCATGGATAGTGCTGCAATGTTATACACATATAGGCATAAAGACATAAAAGATATAAGAATATGAGAGCATTTTAATTTATATAACCATGAACGATAAATGCTCCCCCTTAATTATGTACTCTTCTCATTTTATGCCATTGTCGCGAAGTCCCGGAGCGTAGGTGCCCTGGGATGGCAAAATAAAAATTGTTCGGTTTATATTTTTGGGAAAAAATAGTAATTGACTGGCCACTAACCTTTTAGTGTGGTTAGAACACTTGATTACTACCCAATTAAGGGTAGAATTGGTCTGCGTTACCAAGGCCGGGATCGGGAGTTTGGTTACGCGAGGGGAAGGTATAAGCACCTCCTACACGCTCATTCTTACGAATGGTACCTAATTAATTATGAAATTATAGCAATGTAAATTTAAAAAGCCTTTTATTTTACTCCCCTTATGTATTTACAAAATGTAAATAAATGGACGACACATAATATATAATATAAATATATATATTTCCTCAGAATCGGGGTACGTGGAGCTTAAAAAGCTTGTATCATTTTTATTGCAATCATAGGGATATACATATGAAAATACTTAATAAAATAATGCAAAAATACTAGAAATTGTAAATATTGTAATAAAATAGAAATATAGAAAATAGTAAAAAAATACAAAAAATATGTGATAATAATAAGGCTAATACATCATAATGATAATACACTACATGTAATAACTATTCTACCATATATATATATATATCTCATAATATTAATAACATATAAATGTTAAGACAAATTTTTTAATATTATATATCATAACACGTAAGTACTAGTATTGTACAATAATAGTATTATTAGAATGATAATATACCAATATCACACTATTAGCAACAATAGTAATACACATATTATAACAGTACTACTAGAATACTAATACACATATACCACAATAATAAACATATATCATAATAACCCAAAGCCTCAATAACACAAATGTTAACAATAGAGGAGATTTTTAATAACAAGGTAGTGAATCACGTCCTAAAAACTAAATTAATATAATATGGAGCAACATGGAAATAAATAAGGCAAGATGATGGAATCGAAACGAGATAAGTATACAATGTCATTCCAACCATAAAAAAAAAAATGTACATCAATATGTAAGTAATTCGAAGCCTAAAATAAATCAATGTGCAATTAGTATGAAAACGTGTGATAGTAATATGGAAACGTATCTATCCTAAAATTAATACACGAGCTATATGAAAGCAATTAATCCCTAAAATTGATACACAATAACAATATAAAAAAAAAATTAAATAAAACACTACTCAAAACCCTAGTAACGTGAAATAGTCAAAACACTAAAATAAAACAATAACCAAAACCCTAAATGATAATTTCACGAAAATAATGTAAATAATCAAGAACCCTGGACAAGCATAAATATTACAATCCTAAATAATAAACAATAATAAACAAAATCCCTAAATATCATATAAACAATAAACATGATAAATATCCTAAGTACATCAAAAAACCTAAATAATATCTACACAATAACACAAACATCCTAAATAATATGTAACAATAAAAATAAGTATATTACAATGATTAAAAAAATACAACGATAATATAAGCACTTTAAAAAAATATACAAACAATAAATATGGATATATAATAAAGATAAAATATTAAATAATAATCCAAAACCTACAACAATAATATACAATACCACTCATATATATAAAATATAACCTAATAAACAATAATATATATATATATATATATATATATATATATGATAATAACTTTGATGTTTAATAATAAAAAAATACATTAAAAAATCCCCCTAAAATATATACAATACCTAAAAATCAAACCTTTGGAGAAGGAGAGGGCTCACGGCTGTCCTTGGTGGCGGTGGCTACATGCAGGGAAGATGACAGTGCTGGGTAGGGCTGGTGGGCTGTTATTCAACTGGAGGTTTGGCTGCCGGAGTTGGGCTACTGGTGTGGGGCTGCTGTGGTGCGGCAATGATGTTGCTGTTGATGGAGGTAGGCTGGCCGGAGTAGCTGTTGGTGGCCGCGGGGAGTGCTGGAGGTTGCAAGAGGAAGAAGCTGGGTTGCTGTACTGCGGCTGGCCGTGGCTGGAGCTGGAGGTATCGGCTGTGGCTGGAGGTCTCGGCCGTGGCTGGCCGCAGAGCTGGGCTTCTCGGGTGTGGCTGGAGCTTCTCAGGGTGGTCGGAGTTGCAGTAGAGAGGGAGACTAGGGTTGCAGCAGAGAGGGGCTGCTCGTGGTGGCTGGTGGCTCACGAAGAGCAGCAGAGGAAGGTGGAGTCTTGGGGGAGATGGCTGTGGTTCCGCAGGAAAGGGAAGAACTGGAGGAAGAGTTGCAGGGGCAGATGCAGAGATGGGAAAGAGGGACAAGGAGACTGAGGGAGTGAAGTCGAGAGAGGGAAGGGAGAAGGGGTGCGAAGAGAAGAAAGGGAGCAAGAGAGAGAGGCCAGAGAGGAGGGAGAGAGAACGTGAACAGTGTGCGTGTGCCTTCTCCCGAAATGGCCGTGCTCCGCCCCTCTAGTTTACCTTCCTATTTATAAGAAAAAACAAACCCTAAAGCTCCCCCTCTTTTTTTTTTTTTTTTATAATTATTTTCTTATTTTCTTTCTATTTTCTTTTCAACATAAAGCCCAACGATAAAAATAAAAACAAAGACTTAATCTATAAATTCCGGGACTCAATCAAAATTTCAAAAAAGAAAAAAAAGAATGAAAGATCCAACCTAAAATATCCGGACTCAATTTAAAAATATAGGGACTTTAAAAATAAAAATTCAAAATTTGAAAAATGCTGAGAATCAATTTAAAATATCCGGGACTCGATTTAAGAACAGGGACTCAATTTAAAAATGACCGGGACTCGATTTAAAGACAAGGACTCAATTTAAAATGTTGGGACTCATTCTAATACAGCTCGAATATAAAGTCAATTTTTAAGTACACCGGATTTTCTCACGAAGGTCTAGTTAAAATTGGGGTGTCTACAACTGTCCATCTTTATAGGCTCTGTTGCTTCAATGTAGCAGTAGGAACTCTCCTACGTTATTTGTAACTACAAGCCAGATAATGGACACCTATTTTAGGTAGACCATACAACTACCTATGACTTTGCTTCCACCAACCAGGGATGATTTGCGTTGAATATAAGAATCCAGGTCGGAGTATGCAGCGTTGACTTGCACTAAATGTAAGAATCTAGGCCGAGGTAGACAGGGATGACTTGCACTCGATGTAAGAACCTAGGAGGTAGTATGTAGGCTTGACTTGCATAGAATGTAAGAATCTAGGCCAAGGTACACAAGGATGACTTGCACTGGATGTAAGAATCCAAGCGGAAGTATGTAGGGTCGACTTGCACTAAATGTAAGAATCTAGGCCAAGGCGAATACAAGGATCTGAGTCAAGCGACGCAAAGATGACTTGCTGCAAATATAAGAATCTGAACCGTAGCAGATACGATGATCCGAGCCATACGACACAATGGTGGCTTGTTGTGAAAGTAAGAATTCGAGCCATAGAAGATACCATGATCCGAGCGATGAAACACAATAATGGCTTGCTTCAAATGTAAGAATTCGAGCTATAATGGATACAATGATTCGAGCCAAAAGACAAAATAATAGCTTGCTTCGAATGTAAGAATTCGAGCCGTAGCAGATACGATGATCCGAGCCATATGATACAATGGTGGCTTGCTGCGAATGTAAGAATCCGAGCCATAGCGGATAGGATGATCCGAGTCATGAGACACAATAATGACTTGTTTCGAATGTAAAAATCTGAGCCACAACGAATACAATGATCCGAGCCATAAGACACAATAATGGCTTGCTGCGAATGTAAGAATTCGAGCTGTGGCAGATACGATAATCTGATCCACATGACACAATGATGACTTGCTACGGATGTTAGAATCCGAGCTGTAGTGGATACGATGATCCGAGTCATAGAACAATGATGACTTGTTGCGAATGTAAGAATCCAAGCCGTAGCGGATACGATGATTCGAGCCACTTCAAGCCGTAATAAGGTCTGAAACCAAAATTTGGAAAATGGTTACTTTATTTGGAAAATTCACTTCGGTGTAGTATCCTGATTTTGATGAATGAATCATCTTATCCCTAGGGTCTGCTGCCCCAGTTTCAAAATAAATCAATGTGTATCTAGGGTCAGCTGCCTCAGTTTTTTGGTAAATCAATGTATGCCTGGGGTCGGCTGCCCTAGTTTCAAATATTAGCCCAATAGGAATTGCTTAGTCAAGGATGTCAAATGATCATTCAAAAGCTTATTCAACAAGACAAGTGTGAAGGGTGCTCTTTTGTTGCTTGTAATACTAGAATGGAGGGATATGTTGCTATATGTATGCGTTTATTTTTCTATACAATGCCTGAAATACATGGTAATGCATGAAATGTATGATAATACATGAAATGCATAGCAATGCATGAATCTTTTCTCCCAACGCGCCTGTGATCAATAACCTCATCTTTTATCTTGGTCATGTTTTCGAGTTTTTACATGAAAATTGCCGCATTTGAATGGATCTGTAATTGATCTTGGCTCAATTTGCTTATTTCATTCGATCATGGGGGTGATTGACTTGGCTCAAATGTAATCACAAAATCTGTCCCATTTGAATTGATCCATAACTGATCTTGACCCTATTTTCATATTCCAATTTGATAAGAAGGTGTTTGAATAGGTCCCACTGAAACTCAACTCGGAATTTGCCCCAGTTGGATTTATCTACCACTGAGCTTGACCCTGTTGTTAGATTCTTCTTGAATAAGCAAATCTCTGAAACGTAACATGATATTTGCCCTAGTTAGACTGCTCTCTCTCCATAGGGATCTTCTTTATAGAAACTATTGGTGATTTTGAAACCCTTTGACTATCCATCCTCTTTTAATGCTTTGAAGAGTAAAAAGTTTTTTTTTTTTTTTTGAAACGAGGAATGATTTTGCAATTATGACATCAACTTGCTAAATCAAAAGATAACCCTAACAGAATAAATGTTTTACCATGTTTCAATACTATTACAGGGAAAAATTCATACCAGTATTCAAAAGTTATATGACGTTGATGTTAATGTATCAAATTGAGTGACTGATTCTTTCCTTTTACCAATTGCCCCAATTTTATCAAGGGCCACTTTTCCTCTTCTGTTTAATTCTACTGTGAAATCACTGGAAATCTTTCATTTAACTGTTGCCTTTAGTTTAGTTGAAACGACCTGCTAATAAAATAAAATTTTTTTCCTAGTTTTAAATTCAATTAGTAACCTAAACAGCGGAAGACCAATCATATAAAATAAATCCACACATAATACTTGGTGTCAAAAGACACTTACAATGATCTTCTTATAGTACAAATATACCCAGAGCAGTGTTTATATAAAATTCTCGAAGGATATCCCTCCAAACCCCAACCAAACTAATGTCTCCTTATTCAAAATTTGAAATCTGCGCTAGTTCCCCAAGCATATCCGTCGACGATTTCGGTTAAACTATTTATGGAAAGAGCCAAACAGTCAACAATTTTCAGTCACACCATCGATGGAAAGATATCAGGAGCAACCTTCTCTGAAAGTATAGACAAACCGTCGACGACAACAAACAAACAGTCGATTGTTTTCTCGGTACAACTCCAACACATTAATTTCACCATGTTTTCTTCATGTGCATGCCATCCACTCAATTATATGAGCCATATATCACAACAATCTCCAGGTTGGCTCTAACCTTATTGACAATAGGTTCCTAACCTGAACCCTATCTTCACTCAAAGGGTTTGCAGGTCCCCACAAGCCCTGCCGCGTGGGGACAAATGATATTACACTCATTTTTAATCTTGGTAGGTAAAGCTCATGTAGAAGGCCCGTGAAAGTGTGTGAATTCAAATTTAGCCAAATTCTGCTACCCCACATGCATGTCACACACTTATTCATAATTAATCACATGCTTATTCAAACATTCATGGAAACAAATATTTTCATTAAATCAAGGATATTTTCAAATATGGAAACTAAATGTTTACATTAAATCCAAAATATTTACAAATATATTAACAAACATTCACATTAAGTCAAGGATATTCACATATATGGGGGCTAAATATTCACATAAATCAAGGAAGTATACATACATGAGAACTAAATATTCATGATAATCAAGGATATCTACCTATATGAGAACTAAATATTCACATTAATTAAGGATATTTACCTATATGGGAATTAAATATTCATATTAATCAAGGATATCTACCTATATGAAAATTAAATATTCACATTAATTAAGGATGTCTACATATATGGGAACATAAATCCACATTAATCAAGGATATCTACCTATATGGGAACTAAATATTCACATTAATCAAGGATATCTACCTATATGGGAATATTACTCAAGGATATTTACGAATATTAACTCAAAGATATTTATAACTATGGAAACATATGTCTTTACTAAGTCAAACGTGTTATAATTTTCACAAACCACTTTATTCAAATATGGGAGTATTTAAATTTACAAAATAAAGTTGAGTAATTAAAAGAATTAATAAATTTAAATGGGGATAATTTCTAATTAATTACTGGCTCGACTTTCTAATTATTGTCTCCAGCGGAGCCACCAAGCTGTCGCGACGTCCCAGAGTGTGGGTGCCCTGGGGTGGCGAAATAAAAATTGTGTGGTTTATATTTTTGGTAAAAAATAGGAATGAACTCACCATTAATCTTTTAGTGTAGTTAGAACACTTGATTACTACCCAATTAGGGGTACAATCAGTTTGCGTTATCAAAGCCAGGATCGGGAGTTCGGTTATACGAGGGGAAAGTATGAGCACCCCCTATGTGCCCATTCTTATGAACGGTACCTAATTAATTATGAAGTTATCTTAATGTAAATTTAAAAAGCCTTTTATTTTACTGCCCTTATGTATTTACAAAATACAAATAAATGGACCACACATAACATACAATATAAATATATATATTCCCTCAGAACCGGGGTATGTGAAATTTAAAAAACTTGTACCATTTTTATTGCAATCATAGGGATATACATACGAAAATACTTAATAAAATAATACAAAAATACTAGAAATTGTAAATATTGTAATAAAATAGAAACATAGAAAATAGTAAAAAATACAAAAAATATGTGATAATAATAAGGCTAATACATCATAATGATAATGCACTACATGTAATAACTATTCTACTATGATAATGATATATATATATATATATATATATATATATATATATATATATATATATATATTTCATAATATTAATAACATATAAATGTTAAGACAATTTTTTTAATATTATATATCATAACACATAAGTGCTAGTATTGTACAATAATAGTATTATTAGAATGATAATATACCTATATCACACTATTAGCAATAGTAATACACATATATTATAACTATACTACTAGAATACTAATACACATATACCGCAATAATAAACATATATCATAATAATCCAAAGCCTCAATAACCCAAATATTAACAATAGAGGAAATTTTTAATAACAAGGCAGTGAATTATGTCCTAAAAACTAAATTAAGATAATATGGACCAACATGGAAATAAATAAGACAAGATGATGCAATCGAAACGAGATAAGTATACAATGTCAATCCAACCCTAAAAAAAAAAATGTACATCAATATGTAAGTAATTCAAAACATAAAATAAATCAATGTGCAATTAGTATGGAAACATGTGATAGTAATATGGAAACGTATCTATCCTAAAATTAATACACAAGCTATATGGAAGCAATTAATCCCTAAAATTGATACACAATAATAATATAGAAACAAATTAAATAAAACACTACTCAAAACCCTAGTAACGTGAAATAGTCAAAACCCTAAAATAAAACAATAGCCAAAACCCTAAATGATAATATCATGAAAATAATGTAAATAATCAAGAAACCTGGACATGTATAAATATTACAATCCTAAATAATAAACAATAATAAACAAAATCCCTAAATATCATATAAACAATAAACATGATAAAGATCCTAAATACATCAAAGAAACTAAATAATATATACACAATAACACAAACACCCTAAATAATGTGTAATAATAAAAAAAAAGTATATTACAATGATTAAAAAAATACAACGATTATATAAGCACTTTAAACAAATATACAAACAATAAATATGGATATATAATAAAGATAAAATATTAAATAATAATCCAAAACCTACAACAATAATATACAATACCACTCATATATACAAAATATAACCTAATAAACAATAATATATATATATATATATATGATAATAAATTTGATGTTTAATAATAAAAAAATACATAAAAAATCCCCCTAAAATAAATACAATACCTAAAAATCAAACCTTTGGAGAAGGAGAGGGCTCACGGCTGTCCTTGGAGGCGGTGGCTGCCTACAGGGAAGATGACAGTGCTGGGTACGGCTGGTGGGCTGTTGTGCAACTGGAGGTTTGGCTGCCGGCGTTGGGCTGCTGGTGTGGGGCTGCTGTGGTGCCATAATGATGTTGCTGTTGATGGAGGTAGGCTGGCCGAAGTAGCTGTTGGTGGCCATGGGGAGTGCTGGAGGTCGTAAGAGGAAGAAGCTGGGTTGCTGTACTGCTGCTGGCCGTGGCTGGAGCTGGAGGTATCGGCTGTGGCTGGAGGTCTCGGCCGTGGTTGGCCGCAGAGCTGGGCTTCTCGGGTGTGGCTGAACCTTCTCAGGGTGGTCGGAGTTGCAGTAGAGAGGGAGACCGAAGTTGCAGCAGAGTGGGACTGTTCGTGGTGGCTGGTGGCTCACGAAGAGCAGCAGAGTAAGGTGGAGTCTTGGGGGAGATGGCTATGGTTCTGCAGGAAAGGTAAGAACTGGAGGAAGAGTTGCAGGGGCAGAAGCAGAGATGGAAAAGAGGGAGAAGGAAGGGAGAAGGGGTGCGCACAGAAGAAAGGGAGCAAGAGAGAGAGGCCAGAGAGGAGGGAGAGAGAACGTAAACCGTGTGTGTGTGCCTTCTCCCCAAACGGCCGTGCGCCTCCCCTCTTGTTTACCTTCCTATTTATAAGAAAAAACAAACCCTAAAGCTCCCCCTTTTTTAAAAAAAATTATTTTCTTATTTTCTTTCTAATTTCTTTTCAACATAAAGCCCAACTATAAAAATAAAAACAAAACTTGTTGAAGATTAAACTTGAGAATAGTGGGACGGTGGCAGCAAAATTTGACTGCAGCAGTTTCATCAACTGGCAGCCCACCTCCATTGAAGTTAAGCAAGATTTGGCCACCAACCTTACCAAACTAGCCACAATTGTTGAAATCTAATTCCCACCATTGTTGATTATTTGTTTTCTGTAATAGCTATGAATAGGTGAGTGTGTGTGCATTGTATATGCGTGGTGTGTTGAGAGAGATAAACCAGTGAGTGTTGTGAGAGTTGTTTCCTCTGTATTATTATTTCAGATTGAAATATATTTGTGTGCACTTTATCCTTACTGAGTTTTAGTCACAACCAGTGACTGAGCGCTCCTCTCCACCCATCAGTGGTATCAGAGCGTCCAGGAATGCTGAAATCTGCCAATCAGAGGCAAACAAAGAAAAAATCTGATTTTCTCCCAGTTTTGAAGTTGCTCAAAATTCAAAATTGAGCCTATCATTTTGAAATTCGATTCAAGACAATTCCAACGGTGAAAACCACGTCTCAAACGGACACCGGAGGACTCCTCAAGCGCTTCCACGCGCTTCCCACGAAGACAGCGCTCCTCCCACGCGCCTCACGCGCCGACGAAGACTCTAGCAGACGGCTGCACACGCCTCACGCGCTTGCACTCGTCTTGTTCGCCCGATTGGCGACCCGGATCTGCAACTCGCAAGTCGGATCCATACCCGAGGCTTGATCCGCATCTGACCCGCCTCCCAGCAGTGGACACACGGCACGCGCAGAGAACGCCATGTGGCGTAACGGGACATTAACGCCGTTAAACGGCTGTTAAATTAAACCAGTTAGTTTAAAAATTCACCAGAATTTCCTATAGCTGGTTCAATAATTTTTGGACCGGTTCTTTGCAAACCAAAACCGGTTCCTAAGATTTTTCAGTCTTCTGAATTTATTGGTGGCATTAGATTTACCAAAATCAGCCCCCATCTCTCTATTTTTATATATTGAATTTAATGGCTAATGGTACTATTCAATCGGTCATTCCAAAATTGAGTCGAGAGAATTATGACAACTGGTCGATTCAAATGAGAGCCATTCTAGGTGCTCAAGATGTCATGGACATCGTTGAAGATGGGTACAGAGAAAGCCCATCAAAAGAAGTCGAAGCAGCTATGCCCGATGCTCAAAGAACGACCTTGCGAGCCGATCGAAAGAAAGATTGCAAGGCAAAATCCATAATCTACCAAGGCCTTGATGAGGCCACGTTCGAAATCATCGCCTCCGCGAAGACATCTAAAGAAGTCTGGGACTCTCTCCATCGAACACACAAAGGTGCAGATAAAGTGAAAAAGATTCGTCTTCAGACATTGCGAGGTGAGTTTGAATCTCTCAAAATGAAGTCTACTGAATCCATTGCAGACTACTATACACGAGTAATGGTAGTATCAAATCAAATTAGAAGAAATGGAGAGACTCTCAATGACGAGAGAATTTGTGAGAAAATTTTGCGATCTTTAGATCCAAAATATGATTATATAGTTGTGACCTTAGAAGAAACAAAAGACTTGGAAACAATGTCTGTAGAAGAGCTTGTGGGCTCACTCCAAGCCCATGAGCAGAAAGTCAATAGAAGAAGTGATGATAAGGCACTGGAGCAAGCCCTCCAAACAAAGTTGTCCCTCACTGCAGAAGGATACGACAAAGGGGGGACGTCACAGCAAGAAATAAGACGAGACCGAGGATCTCGTGGAAGAAATTCTAAAAATTTTAACTCTAGAGAAGGTGGCAGAGGCAGAAGAGGTCCCACTAGAGGAGGACGAAATCAACTGAGCTATGTCCCACAAGGCAGAGGATAAGGAAGAAGAGGAGGATATAATAATAACTCGAATGTAGACAAAAGAAACATTCAATGCTACAATTGTCACAAGTATGGACACTATAGCAATGAATGTTGGGGGCGACAACAAGAAAAGGTTAGCGAGGAGGCTAACCTTGCCGAAACTGATCATGCAAATGGAGAGTCGTTGATGCTGATGACACACAATGCAACTCCTTAAGACCAGAGTGTTTGGTACCTTGATTCTGGAGCCAGCAACCATATGACTGGCAAAAAGAATCTATTCTTTGAACTTGATGAGAAAGTTCAGGGGGAGGTCTCTTTCGGCGATAATTCTAAAATCCCAGTCTGAGGGAGAGAAGATGTTTTGATCAAACAAAAGTTCAGAGATCATGCTTACATCTCCAACGTCTACTATGTGCCAACCATGAAGACTAATATACTTAGTCTCGGACAGCTTGTGGAGAGAGGCTATCGAATTAGCCTTAGTGATAAGCAGATGGTGATAATAGATGCTGGAGGAAAGCTTGTTACTCGAGTTCAAATGGCAAAGAATCGAATGTTTCCGCTTGCCATTCAACATGATACACCAAGGTGTTTGAGCGCTATCATCAAAGACAAAGACTGGCTATGGCATCTAAGGTATGGGCATCTAAACTTTGAAAGTTTGAAACAATTGGGAAGCAAGAAGATGGTGAAGGGCTTACCCAATATCCATCATCCAAATGTGATATGTGAAAGCTGTATTTTGAGCAAGCAACACAGAAACAGCTTTGGAAAGCAAACCAACTGGAGATCAACCATGCCGCTCCAGCTAATACACACAGATGTGTGTGGTCCACTAAGACCATTTTCGAATGGACAGAATCGATACTTCCTCACCTTCATTGATGACTACAGCAGGAAGACCTGGGTCTACTTCCTGAAAAGGAAGTCCGAGGTATTCGACAAGTTCAAAGAGTTCAAAACTCTTGTGGAGAAACAGAGTGGCTTCTGTATCAAGTCACTCTGGTCAGATCAAGGAGGAGAGTACAAAGACGAAGCTTTCCTGGAATTCCTTAGACAACAAGGGATTCAGAAATAGTTCACACCATCATACACTCCCCAGTTGAATGGTGTAGCTGAAAGGAAGAACCGCACAATCCTTAACATGGCTAGAAGCATGTTAAAGGATAAAAATGTGACCAAGAGTTTTTGGGCAGAAGCAGTGTTATGTGCAGTCTATCTGCTCAATAGGTGTCCTATGAAGAGCCTTAACACAAAGACACCATATGAAGCCTGGAGTACTCACAAGCCCAGTGTGAGTCATCTTAGGGTGTTTGGCTCCATAGCCTACGTCAAGATCCCAGAAGTAAGAAGGACAGAGCTGGAAGATAAAGGAGAGAAGTGTATCCTTGTTGGATACGGTGACAGCACCATGGGATATCGACTCTACAATCCCATCAATAAGAATGTCTTTCACAGCCGGGATGTCATCTTTGAAGAAAATGAATCCTGGAAATGGGATCAGGTTGAATGTTCCAAAGATGCAGAATTGACACTTTAAGGAGAAGAACCTACACAGACAAGAGAAGTGGCTATCGAGCTACAAATTCCTGAGCTGCAGACACCTCCACATGGTTCACCACAAAGGAATGAAGCTCCATCACCAATAGAGCGTGAAATCTCAGACATGAGACCTAGAGGTGCTCAAAATATAGCCGATCTGTATGAAAATATAGAACCAATGGAATAATATGTTGCTCTAAATTTCTTGTTGCTAACTAGCGACCCAATTAGCTTTGAGAAAGATAACGAAGAAAACAAATGGAGAAAAATGATGGATGAGAAGATTCAATCCATCAAGAAGAACAAGACTTAGGAGTTAACAAATCTTCCAAAGAGCCGCAAAACTATTGGTATTAAATGGGTCTACAAGACCAAGAAGAACACTCAAAGAGAAGTCCAGAGATATAAAGCAAAACATGTCGTCAAGGGTTACAGGAAGAAAGAAGTGGAATTGATATCATGCAGAACGTATGATCAGATTGCTGACATTTTCACAAAGCCACTCAGACATGATATTTTTGCAAGACTGAAGACAATGCTCGGAATGACAAAGTTAGGAGAGTCAAGTTTAAAGGGGGATGTTGAAGATTAAACTTGAGAACAGTGGGACGGTGGCAGCAAAATTTGACTGCAGCAGCTTCATCAACCGGCAGCCCACCTCCATTGAAGTTAAGCAAGATTTGGCCACCAACCTTACCAAACTAGCCACAATTGTTGAAATCTAATTCCCACCATTGTTGATTATTTTTTTTCTGTAATTGCTATAAATAGGTGAGTGTGTGTGCATTGTATATGTGTGGTGTGTTGAGAGAGATAAACCAGTGAGTGTTGTGAGAGTTGTTTCCTCTGTATTATTGTTTCAGATTGAAATATATTTGTGTGTAAGTTATCCTCACTGAGTTTCAGTCACAACCAGTGACTGAGCATTCCTCTCCACCCATCAAAACTCAATCTAAAAATTCCGAGACTCAATCAAAATTTCAAAAAAAAAAAAAAGAAAAAAAGAAAATCCAACCTAAAATATCCAGACTCAATTTAAAAATATAAGGACTTTAAAAATAAATGATTCAAAATTTTAAAAATGTTGGGAATGAATTTAAAATACCCAGGACTCGATTTAAGAACAGAGACTCAATTCAAAAATGACCAGGACTCGATTGAAAGACAAGGACTCAATTTAAAATGTCGGGACTCATTCTAATATAGCCGGAATATAAAGTCAGCTTTTAAGTCCATCGGGTTTTCTCAGGAAGGCCTGGTTAATATTGGGGTGTCTACAACCATCATATGCTTTAAGTTTCTTGGCCAAGTGACTTAAGGGTATTCAATGATATAAACTTGGCATTTTGATTATAGGCTTAAGAGACCAAAAATTCGCAATAAATATCTTTTTTGTGTGCTAAGCCTATCTTGTCTCTTTTCTTATGAATCTCAATACGTGTGAGAGACACAAATTTGAATGGCCTTGAACGTTTAATGACCGTGCATAGGTTTCCTTTAAAATATGTTTCTTCTTCTAGATTGAGACCTAGGCGATCATATTAGCCATTCAACTCATCTCTAAATATATAAAGCTCTAAAGGATATGACTTAATGATTTGAGAGCATGTGAAGGGAAGATAAATAAATACTCTTTGAAAATTTAAATCACTAATGGGTACAGAAGAGTATTTAGGATAGACAGGACATTTTTCAAAATATTTTCGTGATGGTAATCATGTCCAAATATGAGCAAAGAGCGTCTAAAAGAGTATGAATTTTTTAGTACGACTCCTGGACAGTGGTATGTATCCTTTAGATATAATTATAATTATGAAGTAAGGATACAACTGGTTAGTAGAAGGAATGTCTTATGATGAGCACTCAAGATATATTAGTCATTTATGATCAATAGTGCTTCAAGCCTAGAGTGATGACTAAGCATTTTATTAGGCATTTTAGGCTTTCAAGATGAGTTTAGGACAAGATGTTTAACTAGAAGGATTCATTTCCTAAAATTCAAACTTGCGCAAGGGACAGAGTATCCTCAACTTTAGATGATCATATTTAAGTGTGAGTTAAGAAATTTGACTTATTTACCAAGAAAATAATGCTTTGTCCATTTGGAAGTGGATTATACATATACTAAGAATTTTCATTTTAAGCACCAACCACTTCCTAAGTCTACAGTCATCACAACCCCTAAACCTAGAAACTAAGGGAAGATTGAAATATTTATGTAATTTCTATTTGAATCCGATCTTCGTTAGATCCGACAGAGTTTGCTTTGCTGATTATCCATTTCATTTCTTTGTCTAAGCCCTTGACACCTTTAGGTAGATAATTATATTTCATGTGCTCTATCTTTCCAATGTATAAGCAAGTTTTATATGCTCGTGAAAGATTGTGCTTAAAGTATGAACCCTTTTTCAAAGATTTATTTCTTTTAATTCCTAAGGGTAAATCATCCTATATTTCTTCCTTTAGGCAGATAATTTTCAATATCTTCTTAACCTTTTTCTTCTCTAAGGTGGCTTGATATTTTGTTAGATCTTTTACTTGTTTTGCCAACCTTCTATTTTCATTTTTCAAAATTGTTTTCTGTTTATACAACTGAACTATAAGCTTATGTAATTTAAATCACTACAAAAAAACTGGTTTTTAGTGACGAATTCAATTTTGTCACTAAAAGTTGGTATTGATGGGTGGAGAGGAACACTCAGTCACTAATTGTGACTGAAACTCAGTGAGAATCAAATGCACACGAATATATTTCAATCTGAAAAATACAGGGAACTTCAGAAACAGAACTCTCTCTCTCACTCACTGGTTTTACACTCTCAACACACCATTTTACATTGCACACACACTCACCTATTTATAGCAATTACAGAAAACAAATAATCAACAATGGTGGGAATTAAACTTCAACGGAGGTGGGCTGGTAGGTGGAGTAGGTTGCCTGCCAATCTCCAATGTCAACAGCGGTGGGCTGCCGGCAATCTCTAGATTCAATCAAGGTTACTGTTTTCAACATCCCCCCTTAAACTTGACTCTCCTAACTTTGCCATTCCGAGCATTGTCTTTAGTCTTGCAAAAATATTATGCCTGAGTGGTTTTGTGAAAATGTCAGCAATTTGATCATACGTTCTGCAAGATATCAATTCTACTTCTTTATTCTTGACATGCTCCCGGATAAAATGATACCGAGTATCAATATGTTTGCTTCTCTCATGGTAAACTGGATTTTTCGCAAGTGCAATCGTTGATCGGTTGTCGATGTAGACTTTTGTGGGGTTATCTTGAAGAAATCTTAGATACTTCAGTACATTCCTAATCCATATACCATGACAAACAGCTGAGCTGATAGCAACATACTCAGCTTCACATGATGACAACGTTACGATGGATTGCTTCTTTGAAGACCATGTAAACGCTGTATCTCCCATGAAAAATGTGAATCCCGTCGTGCTTTTTCTTTCATCAAGATCTCTCCCCCAATCGCTATCTGAATAGCCGATAAGTTCTGTCGCGACGTCCCGGGAGCGCGGGTGGCCCGGGTGGCGAAATAAAAATCAATTTTAATATTTTTAGGAAAAATAAGAATATAGGAGTCGCCACTAACCTTTTAGTGTGATTAGAACACATGATTACTATCCTGTTAGGGGTAGAATGGGCCTACGTTACCAGAGCTGGGGTCGGGAGTTTGGTTACGTGAGGGGAAGGTACGAGCACCCCCTACGCGCCCGTTCTTACAAACGGTACCTAATTAATTTAAAATTATCCCTAAGTTAATTTAAAAAACCTTTAAGTTACTCCATTTATGAGTTATAAATACAAATGAAAAATAAATAAATAAATGAATGTAATATATACATATATATTCCCTCAGAGCTTAAGGTAAGTGAAGCCCGAAGTTTCATACCCCCGCATTAAAATCATAGGGATTAAAATCAAGAAAATATTTAATAAACATAATAAAACAAATTAATACAAATATATATAATACACAACATATGATATAACCCAAAATCATAACAATGATAATGATAACTATTAATACCCTAGTAAATAATGCTATACGCACTAAAATACTAAAAAATATTAACAATAACAAAATACATAATTCTATATATACTGAAAATATTAGAACAAATAATGCAATATCAACATAATAAACATACATAATACTAAACATTTAATAATAAATAATATTGGATAATTCAGTGTGCTAAAAATGAATACTACAAAATATATTAAGATACTAAAATTATTAATATACTAGAAATAGCTAATTTAAGATACTATAAATAAGTAACGCTAGGCATACCAATATATTAGGAATAATTAATGCTGAATATATTAAAACACTAAATATGTTAATGTAATGCTAAATGTATTAAGATACTATAAATAATTGATGCTATACATATTACTATACTAAAAATGATTAATAATAAATGTATTAAGATACTAAATATATATCATTACTAAATATGTAGTTACCTAAGATCCTAATTTACTAAATATGTAATATTACCTAACTACTAAATATGTAAAAACCCTACCTTGATAATGCATCATTTAATATTTACAATAAATGCAACAAAAATTTAAAATTGAACATTAAATAATAGGTTTTAACCATAAAAATTTTACAATCATAACAATCATCATTAAGTAATATGTGCAGTCAAAATACAAGACATTACAAATCTTACAACAATAAAAGTTTAAACTTAACAAGAAAATTTTACAATAACAATTATAACCATTTAATAACAAACACTTAGAAATATAAAGATGAATATTCATTATTAAGCATGGATTTTAAATAAATGTGACAATAATAAAAATCACTCATTTAATATACACACATATATAATCTAGATACAAATATTAATTCAATGCTACAATAAACAAAGTATTAATATACACACATCAATAGCATAGATATGAATATTACAACAAATAATATATTAACCTACGTATATACATAGCCTATATACAAATGTTAACTAAATATTACAACAAATAGTATATTAATATACATATATACATAGCCTAGATATAAATATTAACTAAATATTACAACAAATTAATATACATATATATATATATATATATATATATACATAATACAACAACAATATTATATTAGGATACACACACATAAAAAGAAAAGAGAAAAAAAAAAAACTAAAAACTTGAACTTTAAGAATTAAAGTACATATATATATATATATATATATATTGTGTGTGTGTGTGTGTGCACTGTGTTTAAGTACAGTGCATGTATGTGTTGTGCGTGAGTGGTGTGTGTGTGAGTAGAGAGTTTACAGAGGGACTAACCGGGGACTTACCATGGGGGTTACCGCCGGAGTTAATGGGCGGCGACGGCGATGGCGTCGATGGCTAGCAGAGAACGGGTGATGGAGAAGATACCCGAGAGAAGATAATGATGGTGGCAGGGAGATGGGGGATTGTTGCGGCCGCCGGCGGTGACGGTGGGAATGGAGGTAGCCGTGGAAGACGGGTGGTTTGCCAGAGATCCTAGAGGGAGACGATGGCGGCTCTATCTTTCTGGGTTGCCTGCGTACGTGGTGGCCGGTACTGTGGCGAGGGCGGCGGTGATGTCTTGCTGGTTCGTCGGGTGAGTGGTTTGATGCGCGACTGGTGGCTGGCCGTTCTGCTGTGCTGAGGTCCGGCTATTGGTGGAGATTGCCGGAGGCTGGAGAAAGGCTCGGATGAAGGCTCGGGTCTGCGGGGCTCCTCGGGTCTGGTTTGGTTTGCTACAGAGAATTGGCTTCGCCGAAGAGATGAAGAACGTGGTGGTGTCGAAGCTGTGGGAGCTGGCCAGAGCTGTGGATGGCGGCGGCCGGAACTGGAACAAGATGGAGACAAACGAGAATGAAGGAGGAAGAAGATGGAGAGATGGTGAGGTTTGTGATTAGGGAGAGAAAAGGAAGGTCTCGGGGAATCCCTGGGTAAGAAGAGGAAAAGCAGAAATTTTTTTTTTTCCTTGCTTTGGCTGTGCGTGCTGCTGTGCGCCCCCTCCCTTTGCTGTGGGAAGGAGCCTTTAAATAGGCTCCAACCCCAAAACCCTAGGCTAAAAAAAATAAAAAGTAAAAAAAATAATAATAATAAAATGGAAATAATAATAATAGTAAAAATATTAAAAATAATAATTAATAATAATAATAAAAGTAATCATAATAAGGTAATAATAAAGATAATAAAAATACCAATAAAAAAAAATATTTAAAAATAACAAAGATAATAATAATGAAAATAAAAATAATAATAGTAATATAATAATAATAACAATAGTAAGATAATAAAGTGATAATAATAATATTTAAAAATAATAATAACAATAATAATAAAAAAATAATAGCAAAATAATAATAATAATAATAATAATAATAATAATAATAATAATAATAATAATCGGAAATATAATAATAATGCCACTACTACTAATAATAGTAATAATAGTAAAAATAATAATAACAAAGTAACAATAATAGTATAAAATAATAATAATATTAATAATAATGGTAATAATAGTAAATATAATAATAACATTGGGTCTGGGTAAAAATGGAGTGTCTACAGCTGCCCTTCTTTGCAGGATTCGTTGTTTCAAAGTAAAAGTAGGAGCTCTCCTACGTTATTTGTGGCAACAAACCTGCAAAGATAAAAGACGCCGATTTTGGACCAAACCAAATGCATCAAAAGAGTGGGACCACAGAGGGTCAATAAGGTGGGACCGCAAAGGGTCAATGAGGTGGGACTGCGAAGGGTTAGTAAGATGAGATCGTGATGGGTCAATGAGATGGGACCGTGATGGGTCAATAAAAGTGAGACCGTAAAGGATCAATAAGGTGGGACCGCGAAGGGTTAATAAGATGGGACCGCAAAGGGTCAATAAGGTGCGACCGCGATGGGTCAATAAGTGTGGGACCGTGAAGGGCCAATAAGAGTGGACCGTGATGGGTTAATAAGAGTGGACCGCGATGGGTCAATAAGGGTAGGACCGCGATGGGTCAATAAGAATGGACCGCGATGGGTCAATAAGAGTGGGACCGTGAAAGATCAATACGAATGGGACCGCGATGGATCAATAAGGTGGGACCGCGAAGGGTCAATGAGAGTGGACCGCAATGGGTCAATAAGAGTGGACCGCGATGGGTCAATAAGAGTGGACCGCAAAGAGTCAATAAGAATGGGACCGCGATGGGTCAATAAGAATGGACCGCAATGGGTCAATAAGAGTGGGACCGTGAAAGGCCAATAAGAGTGGACCGTGATGGGTCAATAAGAGTGGACCGCGATGGGTCAATAAAAGTGGACCGCAATGGGTCAATAAGAGTGAGACCGCGATGGGTCAATAAGAATGGACCGTGATGGGTCAATAAGAGTGGGACCGTGAAAGGTCAATACGAATGGGACCGCGATGGATCAAGAAGGTGGGACCGCGAAGGGTCAATAAGAGTAGACCACGATGGGTCAATAAGAGTGGACCGCGACGGGTCAATAAGAGTGGACCGCGATGGGTCAATAAGAGTGGACAGCAAAGAGTCAATAAGAATGGGACCGCAATTGGTAAATAAGAATGGACCGCAATGGGTCAATAAGAGTGGGACCGTGAAAGGTCAATACGAATGGGACCGCGATGGATCAATAAGGTGGGACCACAAATGGTCAATAAGAATGAGACCGCGATGGGTCAATAAGGTGAGACCGCGAAGGGTTAATAAGGTGGGACCGCGATGGATCAATAAGGTGGGACCGCGATGGATCAATAAGAGTGAATAAGATGATCAAAACAATTTGGATGAAACTACTCGCATGAATGAGATAATCAAGAAAGCTTTGAGGTGATCCAACACCTCAGTTTCGTCGCGAACAACATTTTTGGATGTGAGGGCTGATGCCCTAATTTCAAGGCAGATGACTCAATTTGGACTAAGGAGATGGTTACTATGTATGGGGGATTGAAACGGGTATGAAACCTTGAGATCTTTTGTAAAGTGTCCTTAAGGATAAGGATCCAAGTCCTGAAGAATTGCTCCACTGAGAATGATCAATCGAGTGCAAGATCTTGTGACTCTTTGAAGAATAAGGTCATATGTAAGGTTCTAAGTCTTGAAAAATTGCTTCACTGAGAATGATCAATCGGGTGCCTAGTCCCAAGACCTTTTAGAACATGTCCTCAGGTGTAGGGCTTAGAATTATTCCACTGGGGATTATCAATCGAGAACAAAATCTCGAGTTTCTTTGGCTGTCTTTAGATTACCCTCTTTGAGACTCAACGACCAAGGGGTCAACTTCCACAATTTCAAAGTATGTCAATCTGTGCATGGGGGCCAGCTGCCCCAGTTTCAAAATATGTCTAGACAAGAATGGCTCAATCAAGAATGCAAAGGAAATATTCAGAAGTTTATTCAACCAGGCAAGTATGAATGAATGGTGCTCTATTGCTATATGCATGCATGTTGCTACCTAAGATGCTAGAATGCAGTGGTATGTTGCTATGTGTGCATAATGATGCGTGAATGCAAAGATGTATGCCTGTTGAATGAGATGCCCTTTATATTTTCTTTCTTATGCAATGCATGAAATGCATGGTAATGCATGAATCTTTTCTCCTTCCAACATGTTTGCAATCAACAACCCAATCTCTGATCTTAGGTGTGCTTTCAAATTCCAAGTTGCCGCCGATTCTAGCCATGTTTCGAATTCCAAAAGGTGCTTAAAATCTGCCCCAGTGTTTACATGCTACTGGTCACGGCTCTGTTTTCGACTTTTATTCTATCCTGAAAGCTCCTGAATTTGCTCCAATAGAACTTAAAAACTGCCCTAGTTTCGATCCTTGTCCACTGATCTTGGCTATGTTATCATCGTGCACTCTAATATGAAGGCATCGGAATTAGTCCAGACAAAACTCAAATCAAAATCTGTCCCAGTTACCATCGTTTGTTACTGATCTTGGTGATTAGCTTGGCTCAAATGAAACTCGATCACAAAATCTGCCTCAGTTGAATGGATCTATAGCTGATTTTGGCCCTGCTTTCATATTCCAATCTGGTAAGAAAGTTCTTGAATGGGTCTCACTGAAACTCAATTCTTCTTGAATAAGCGGATCTTTGAAACCTGACATGACTTTTGCCCCAGTTTGACTGCTCTTTCTCCACAAGGATCTTCTTTATAGAAATTACTGGTGATTCTAAGACCCTTTTGACTATCCATCCTCCTTTAAAGCTTTGAAGAGTAAGAAAGGGATTTTTTTTTTTTTTTTGATATGATGAAGCACCAATTTACGAATGAGCCCATAACGAACAAAATTTTAATCTTGGCCATATTTTTGAATTTCCAACTGACATAGATGTCCCTGAATGTCTCCTTTCGAAACTCGGCATGACACCCACCCTAGTAGATGCATTTGTAGCTGATCTTGTCTTTCTTACATCTTTTCCGCAAGGACGTTCTTTGGATTGCATCCTTAATGTTTTAAAATCTCTTTGAAATTTAAATGAATAAGCATGTAGTCAGATAACTCAATCTCAATGGGAATATGGATGGAATGCACAAACTTGCTTGACTTTGCTTGATTTTCTGTGCTTGTTAAATAGGAGAAAAATTTTACCAGTACTTTGACACTAATGTAACTTTGCTAGCTTAGAGAATCATATGAATGGGCAAAACCTTGTTTTTTTTTTTTTCATTTTTTTTTAGCCTCATAACCATAACTTCTCCACTGTATCACCACTTAGAGGCTCTTTCTTGCTTATTTCAAGCTTGTCTCAAACTCCCTATCTTGAATTATAACTAGTATCTCATTAAGTAGTCTGATCAATATTCCGATCTCAAGGTGGACTTTTAGACACGGGACGAAATGTAGGCTTAGGATTTAGGTTTCACCAAGAATAAGGAAACTAAGGCTGAAAAATCCCATCCCCTAATAAAGATTTCTGCCCCAGTGGTGCAGTATTCGCGAAGTATTGACTGAACTTGTCATTTGAACAAGTTGCCTACGTACCTTTGCAGGATCAGGTCATTACGTAGTTTAGACTCAACATTGAGTCTGACAAATCATTTGAGACAACAACGTATACCAATCTGGTTAAGACTTTCATTTGGACCGTAATGTAGGCTAGGGGTATGGGTTAAAGAAGAAAAGAGTTAAATAAGGCTCAAAATCATTGATTTCATCAAGGGTAATTTGGTCAAAGATCACATATGTAGCATTTCCCTTATTTTTCTTTCTTCTTCCTTTTCCTCTTCTTTCTCTTTCCCTCTTTTTTTTTTTTCTTCTTATTCTTCTTCTTTTACCGCAACTTTTGATTTTCCTTTTATAAAGGAAATCTTAACTTCATTTTCATTTGAACTTCATTTAGGACTGATCTTTTAAAACTGCCCCAGTGTGGGGTGTGATCCTTTGACGGGTTAATCAAGAATTGAATTTTTCAAACTCAAAAGGGTTTGCAAGGGATTTCTTCTTTAACTTTCTTTTGGGTGGCAGAAAAATGGCCTGCCATCATTTCGAGTAGCCAATTGTTGTCTCATATGACTTGCCAGACCCTAAAGGACCAATACCTAGGTTAAATTTTGTGAACTGACTTTTGAAAAAATACTGGTTTATCATTTAGGCTCAACTTGGTTACCAAATGGTAAATCATTATTTGGTTCTTTTACAGGAAAGCAGATCGGCCAATGATGGCCATCTATCATTTGATCAAAACATGAGTAATGAACAGTCATCATCTTATTGAATTTCCTTGAGAGTTTACAGGGTTTCTAAGAAAAATATTTCTTTACCGCATCTGAGTTTGTGGGGTGCACCAGATCGGCTCCATCCATGTGTAATAACAATAGGGCACCTCCTGAAAATGCTTTCTTTACCACATACGGCCCTTCATAATTTGGGGTCCACTTTCCTCGAGGGTCATTATGAATTGGTAAAATCTTTTTTAAGACTAGATCTCCTTCTTGAAACCGTCGAGGACGCACTTTCTTGTTAAAGGCTCTCATCATTCTCCTTTGATATAACTGTCCATGGACTATAGCTGTCAATCTTTTTTCTTCAATTAGATTCAACTGGTCATATCTAGATTGCACCCATTCTGCTTCGGTTAACTCTGCTTCTTTGAAGACTCGCAACGATGGAATCTCAACTTCTATTGGAGTTACGGCCTCCATTCCGTACACCAAAGAGAAAGGGGTAGCCCTTGTTGATGTTCGAACAGTGGTCCGGTAGACCAATAAAGCGAAACGTAACTTCTCATGCCAGTCTCTATAGGTCTCTGTCATTTTTTCCAAGAAGCTCTTGATACTCTTATTAGCCGCTTCCACCGCCCCATTCATTTGAGGTCGATATGGGGCTGAATTATGATGTTTGACCTTGAACTGACTGCATAATTTTGTCATGACCTCGTTGTTCAAGTTTTTGGCATTGTCTGATATTATCCTTTCTGGGATCCCATACCTGCAAATTAATTCTCTCCTGATAAAACGATTGATTACACTTTGAGTGACATTAGAGTATGATGCCGCTTCTACCCATTTTGTGAAGTAATCAATGGCCACGAAAATGAATCGATGCCCATTATTGGCCTTCGGGGTTATCGGTCCGATCACATCCATGCCCCATGCTGAGAAAGGCCAAGGTGTAGATAAAACCTGGAGTTGAGTGGGTGGGACTTGTATGCGATCTCCATAGATTTGGCACTTATGCCACTTTCGAACATATTCTATATAATCCTATTCCATGGTTATCCAATAGTATCCACTCCTTAGGATTTTTCGAGCCAACGAGTGACCTCCCGCATGGGTCCCACAAACGCCATCATGTACTTCCTGTATGATTTGTCTTGCCTTTTGCAACTCCACGCACTGCATGAGGGTCATATCATGGTTCCTTTTATACAACATCTCCCCATCTAAGAAGAATCCCATAGCTAGCCTCCTAATTGTCTTCCGGTCGTTATTAGAGGCTCCTATGGGATACTCCTTCCATTGAATGTATGTTTTGATATCATGAAACCATGGCTTTCCATCAGCTTCTTCCGTCATTATACAATATGCTGGCTCCCTATGCATCCTTATTCGAATGGGTTCAATCTCTATTCTGGACTCAACCTTAAATAAAGCCGCCAATGTTGCTGGCGCATCAGGAATTAAATTACTCTCTCTTGATAAACGCGAAAAACTGATAGTATCGAATTCCTGCATCATTTCCTGAATGTACTCCTGATATGGTATTAACTTGGAATCCTGGGTTTCCCACTTTCCAGTCAACTGATAAATTACCAAAGCGGAATCTCCTTTTACGATCAATTTTTTAATGCCTCGGTCAATAGCTGCTTGTAAGCCCAATACGCATGCTTCATACTCAGCTATATTATTGGTACACGGAAAGGTGAGTTTGGCTGTGACTGGGTAATATTTACCCTCTGGTGATATGAGTACAGCCCCTATTCCATGCCCCCATACGTTGGTTGCCCCGTCAAATAGCATCATCCACCCAACATTATCTTCCTTTTCTTGATCAATTGAATCAATATCTTGATCCGGGAAGTCAAACTCCATGGGTTGGTAATCATTAACAGCCCTATCAGCCAAATATTCTGCTATAATGCTCCCTTTGATGGCTTTTCTCGTTACATATGTAATATCATATTCAGTCAACAGCATTTGCCAACGAGCCATCCGTCCTGTTACTGCAGGTTTCTCGAAAACATACTTAATCGGATCCATTTTAGAAATCAGCCACGTTGTGTAATACAGCGTGTATTGCCTTAATCTGCTAACCACCCACACCAAAGCACAACATGTCTTCTCCAGGTTAGAGTACCTAGATTCGTATTCCGTGAACTTTTTGCTTAGATAATAGATCGTGCGCTCCTTTCTTCCGGACTCATCGTGTTGTCCTAACACACACCCCATGGAATTCTCTGATACTACTAAGTATAATATAAGAGGCCTTCCAGGTACAGGGGGAACCAAAACTGGAGGGTTCAATAGATATTCTTTTATTTTCCCAAAAAGCTTTCTGATAATCTTCATTACATTTTTCGGGGTTATCCTTCTTTAGCAGCTTAAATATGGGCTCGCAAGTAGCAGTCAACTAAGATATAAATTGGGCTATGTAGTTTAATTTTCCTAGGAAACTCCTGACCTCTTTTTCGGTTTTGGGACTAGGCATTTCTCGAATAGCTTTTATTTTATCTGGGTCTACCTCAATCCCTTTCTCACTTACGATAAATCCCAACAATTTTCCTAAAGAAGCTCCGAATGTACATTTTTCCGGATTTAATTTCGTTTAACATTTCCGTAGCCTTTTAAATAGCTTCCTTAAGTTCATCACATGGCTATACTCATCCCGAGACTTAACGATCATGTCGTCCACATATACTTCTATCTCCTTAAGCATCAAGTCGTGGAATAACGTTACCATGGCTCTCTGATAGGTTGCCCCTGCATTCTTTAAACCGAAAGGCATAACCTTGTAGCAAAAGGTCCCCCATAAGGTGATAAACGTGGTCTTCTCTTTATCTTTCGGGGCCATCTTAATTTGATTATATCTAGAAAATCCATCGATGAATGAAAACAGGGCATGTCCTGCCGTATTGTCTACCAGCACATCTATGTGTGGAAGTGGGAAATTATCTTTAGGGCTAGCTTTATTCAAGTCTCGATAGTCAACACATACTCTCACTTTTCCATTTTTCTTCATTATTGGAACTACATTGGCCATCCACTCTAGATATTTGGCTACTTCCAAAAAACCAGCCTCAAACTGCTTCTGTACCTCTTCTTTTATTTTGATCAACATATCTGGGCGCATTCTCCTCAATTTCTATTTTGCCGGTTTGCTATCTGGGTAAATGGGTAATTTATGTGTTAATAAGTCTGTATCCAAACCCGGCATGTCCTGATATGACCATGCGAAAACATCTTGGTATTCCTTTAGAAGGTTTATCATTTCGCATCTTTCTCTTCCTCCCAACAGTGCCCCGATTTTTACTTCTTTTGGTTCCTCATTAGTCCCCAAATTTATTCTGACTGTGGGGTCACTACTGGTTAAAGTTGATTTTTTATCGGATTTCAACATTCTTTGCATTTCAGGTGATAAGTTGGTTTCCTCTTGTATTTCAGCTTCTAGGATTAAGTTTTCAAAGTTAACATCAATTTCTGGCTCCTGAATACTGGTATGATTATTTTCCCTATCCCTACATAAAACAAAGGTAAACAATTCTTTGACAACTGATCCCATGATGCAATAAATGCGAAAGAAATGCATACTTGTTTTATTGATGAAAAAGACAAACGATCCGAGGTGATAATGTCCATAGATTACAAAAAGAAAGCAAAATGAGCAAAAGCTATTACATGAAGTGAATTGGGTAATCAAAAGATGTCCAGTTCTGGATTTATGCTCCTATAGTCAATGGGTAGATCCATCTACTTGAGTCATTCATGTGGTCCCCCGATTCCAAGGCCAATATGCTCATCTGTTTCATTTCTTCCTCAAGAGTGACTTGATTGCCCTTTTGAAAGGTCTGATTCATTGGCGGGACTTCTACCCCCCATTTGGTACTTACTCTTCCTGTGCGCCTCTCGATTCGGAGTATTCTTTTCTCTTCTGTCTTCTTCTTATGGTCAGCTAAAGTAGGAGTATATTCGATGCCGTATATCTCATTCATGCCTTCTGGTAACAATGGCATTGTGATGCCCTGAAGATACTTCCCCAACCCTTTTCCTGGGCAAAACCCCGATTTAATCATTTTAGTAGCCACCATACGTGTGGAAGAAGAGATCCGAGATTGAGGGATAAAAGATCCCTCCATTATAGTAATGACGTTGATGATCTCAAATGCTCGGGATGAATCTTCATGGGCTTCTTCAGCTGCTTCCACATAGGGAGTGGAAGAAGGTTTAGTAACCATTATATCGGTCTCTCCATAAACACATACCAGTTTATCCCCTACTACAAATTTCACTCGCTGATGCAAAGATGATGGAATTGCCCCTGTATTATGTATCCACGGCCTTCCCAAGAGACAACTGTATGAAGGTGTAATATCCATGACTTGAAAAGTGATATTGAAGGTTACTGGTCCACTCTGAATAGGGATGTCAAGCGACCCTACTGACTCTCTTCGTGTTCCATCGAAGGCACGCACCACCAAATTGTTTGGTGTCACATAAGAAGGATCAATGGGTAACCTTTGCAGTGTAGTCATTGGCATAACATTGAGGGATGACCCATTATCTATCAAGACTCGAGACATCATGTGATCCTTACATTTGGTGGATATATGCAGCGCCTTGTTATGCCCCTGGCCTTCTGGCGGAATTTCTTCATCAATAAAAGTGATGTAGTTGGAGGCTGCCAGACTTTCGATCACATGATTGAATTTATCAACGCTGATATCTTGGGGAATGTAGGCTTGATTTAGAACTTTAAGTAACGCTTCCCGATGGGTCTCTGAATTTAGTAGAAGTGACAAAACAGATATGTGAGCTGGCATTTTCTTTAGTTGGTCCACAATGTTGTATTCGCTATGCTTTATTATCTTTAGGAATTCTTCGGCCTCTCCATTGGATATTGGACTTTTCACTGCCCTGTCTGGTTCCCCTGCATTTTGCCGATTTGATTTAGAAGAATCTGGCATATACACCCTACCACTTCGGGTTATCCCTTTTACCCCTGCTATATTGCTGGTGCTTCCTTCCACATACGCTTCGCATTCATATTTCCAGGGTACTGCTTGGTTACTTTTGTATGGGAATGGCCTGGGAGTAGAGATCACCAAGTGAGCTGGCGCTTCCTGCGTGGGAAGGGCCTTGTTCATGGTGGGTATGAATGGTTGATTAGTGCACTGATGATATACTGGCCTGTTTTCCCCAATGACTGCAATCTCTCCACTCTTGCGGGTACAACCGAACTCTACAGACTTATTATCCACCATCTTTTGCAGAAACATTCTAAAAGTTACACACTGTTTCACAGATCTTCCTTCTTTACTCTGACATAAACAAGGTGCATTGGTAGGGCAAACGGCCTCTTGCCCTATTTGACCTGCCGCAATAAGTTCATTGAACACCCAATCTAGAGACATTTGTTGAAAATCCACTTCATTCGTCCCTTCCTCTATCATTCCGACATTGTTACCCCCATGATTGGGCAAAGGGTTCCCTTGAATTCCTGGTTGTTTATCATCAAATGCTAGCCATCCGGCTTCTCTTAGTGTTTGAACCTTATTTTTGAATGCCCAACAACGCTCAATAGTGTGCCCGGGAGTGTTAGCGTGATACGCACACTTGGCTTTGGGGTCGTACCATTGTGGAAAGGGTGCCGTAACGACCATTCCCGGAATGACTGAAACTAAGTTCCTTTCCATCAATTGTGGGAATAATTCTAAGTATGTCATTGGAATAGGATCTATCCTTCTCACATTTCTCTGTATGCCTCTATCATGTGTTTGCACATTCGGTTGGGCAGGCATGGTCCCGGAAGGAACAACTTGGGGTCTTGCGCCTGTATGAACTTTCTGATTGATAGAGGGTTCGAAAATGAAATTATTCCTAGTCCCTTGGCTCTGCTGTCTTTGATATTGTTGCCTTCGAACCATATGGACCTCTTCTTCCTTCTTCTTGATTGTCCACTTCTTGCCTAGACCAGTCTCTACACTGATACTTTGAGTTCTTCCGACTTTGATGGCCGTCTCAATCCTCTCTCCGGTAGAAACGATGTCCATAAAATCATGGGGGGTTGCCCCTAGGAGATGCCCGAAGTAAGGATCTTTCAACGTATTCACAAATAGGGAAATAGCCTCCCTATCTTCCACCGGAGGATTTACTTGGACTGACATGTCCCTCCACCTATATGCATATTCTCTAAATGTTTCGGTGGGTTTCATTTGCATACTTTGCAAGGTCATACGATCGGGTGCCATTTCTATAACATGGCGGTATTGAGTTATGAAAGAATTAGCCAGATCTTTCCATGTGTGGATCCGAGCCCGATCTTGTTGAATATACCACCTGATAGCTGCCCCTGTCAAGCTATCTTGAAAGCAATGCATCATTTGTCTCTCATTATCAGAATGTGCAGCCATTTTTTGGCAATACAGGTGCAGGTGAGTTCGAGGACAATTAGTTCCATCAAAATTTTCAAAATCTGGTACTTTAAATTTCGGTGGCAGGGTGACCTTTGGCACGAGGCACAGGTCATTGGGATCTACAGAGTCGAATGTATTGGATCCCTCAATAGCTTTCAGGCGTTCCTCTAGTACGTCGTAACGACATTCAGTTTCAGATCTGTTCATCCCCGGATCAGAAGCTACTAATGGGGGAGTCCCCACCACTGGGAACCCCTGTGCTGGTACATTAGGAATGAACGGAGGATACTTGGCATCGAACCCTCCATGATGCCAGGTAGTGGAGCTGACGTTTGTCCATGCACTGGGGTAAAACTTGGAGCATGAGTGGGGTCCATATCTGTCTCCGGATCATTCTGTACTGCTTTTCCTTTGTTCATCAATAATTCTAGGATCTTGCTCATTTTTTCATTCAATTCTTCTTGTCTTTGCTCTATGCCAAGGACTCTACTTTCCAACTGTTCACTCATTTTTTTTTCCCTTCTCTTGGTATTGTATTGATGTGTGATAGTCTCAATGTTGCTTACTCAAACGTCTTCTGGGGCTGGGAGCTGCAAACCAAAACTTTCCCTTTTTAGAATCGTGAATGCATAATTATGGAGGTATGAATGCATGAGATGCGATGGTCTTTTTAAGACATTCACAAATATGAAACATATGTATGCAACCTAATGTACTTTAACCAAGGTTTATGGAAAAGATCATCATCATTCTAGAAAAAATCTGCTTTTCATTAAAAGGATCCTTTTATACAATATGTCATTCATCCCTGTTCCTTATTTTTATTGCCAACAACACTTTCAGAAATAATCCAATCGAATATTGAATCAAGGTCTGCTCATGATTTCATAACCTCAGCATCTTGCTGTGTCATCTTCTTATGCAAAGCTCGAAACTTGGCTTCCCAGTAGCCAGCTTTCATTATGCATGGCTCCATCTTTTCCAGCACTTAGTTATGTTTTCCTCTCTGCTCATCCCACTGACTTTCGAGTTCCCGTATGTAGAGTGACTTCCTTTCATTTTCAGTTCTGGCTTCTTTTAACATCTGAGATTTCTGGTCCACTGCTACTTGGAGTGTGCGTCTTTTCTTTCTTAATGCCATTATTTCCCTTTCTGATTGTAAACACTGAGCTTTCTGTCGCTAGATTTTCCTACGATAGAATGCAACCAACTTCTCTTCTTTTTTCCTTTCTTGTTGATCCTTCATTACTACCCACATGGCTTTTTCTTCTGCTAAGCGTACCCACATGGCCAAGCAGTGGCACCTGTCGCGACGTCCCGGGGCCGCGTGTGCCCCGGGCGGCGAAATTAAAAATCAATTTAATATTTTCATGGAAAAACATGGATATCGGAGTCGCCACTAAACTTTAGTGCGGTTAGAACACATGATCACTACCCCGTTAGGGGTAGAATCGGTCTACATTACCAGAGTTGGGGTCGGGAGTTTGGTTACGCGAGGGGAAGGTACGAGCACCCCCTACGCGCCCGTTCTTAAGAACGGCACCTAATTAATTTAAAATTATCCCTAAGTTAATCTAATAAATCTTTACATTACCCCTTTTTATGAATTTATAAATACATAGAAGAATAAATAAATATATGCATATATTCCCTCAGAGCTTAGGGTACGTGATGCCCAAAGGCTAATACCCCTTGCAATTAAATCATAGGGATTAAAAATCAAGAAAATATTTTAATAAAAATAAATATTCTAGTACATATAAGACCAAATAACAAACAAAAAAAAATAATAAATAAAAAAATATATTAATAATAGTAATAATAATATTAATGCTGATAATAATGATAATATTAATAATAATAGTGATAACAATACTAATATTAATAACAATAATAATTAATACCATAATGATAACAATACTAAAAATGATAATAATAAAAATAAATACTAATAGTAATAATAATGATAATAGTAATATTAGCAGTAATAATAATAATAATAGTAATAATAATAATAATAATAATAATAATATGCATATTTTAACTAAAAGACATTTACAGTAACATGAACGCGCAATCAGTGATATACTTAATACATATGGAAATAATATTACCATGACTAAGGAAACAATCTACACATCGAATTATGGAAGTCAATGTATGATAAGATGGGAACACTATGAATCAAAATGAGGAAACCCTAAAAAAATTAGTATGAAACCTAATACGGACACTAAATACAACAAAAATATAAACTTAAATATTAAAACATATTTTAACCATAACAATTTTGCAATAACAACAATGATTATTAAATAATACGTATAGCCAAAATACAAACATGAATATCAACTAACAAATATTAAAAACATTAAAAGTTTAACAAGAAAATTCAATAAATATAATCATAAATACTACAAAAGATAAAACTTGAATATCAATTATTGAACATGGATGTTAAATAAATAAGTACAACAATTAAATAAAAACTACCCTAAATGCACAAACATTGGACATACAACAGTAACACAAATAACCCCCAAACATGAAAACCGAACATTTAAAATAGCTATAACGATAATAAAAACCTACAATATGAATATAACAACAAAACCCTAATCATGAATATTCAAATATACAACAAAAGACTTTTCAAATATCAATCATTTAATATACACAAATACAACAAAAATTTAGATATTAAAACAAACCCAAAAAAAAAAAAAAAATTCTACAATAATAATGACTACTTAATGCCACACAATAAGAAAAGAAAAAAAAAACAATAATAATAATAATACACATGGATGAACGTGCATGTATGTGATAAACTGTGTGTGATGTGTGTGCGTTCACTGTGCGTGTACTGTGTGTGGGTGAGTGGGTGTGTGTGTGCGAGAGAGTTGTGTGTGTGTATTTACTGGCCGTGTGAGTGTGTGCTGTGTGTAGCCGAGAGCAGCAGTAGGAAGGTCACAGGGGGGTCGCTGGGGCTGTACGTGGACGG